>NC_064641.1:542139308-542419308 GCF_023864345.2 Schistocerca serialis cubense | reverse complement strand
GTCTGTTGAGCTTTAGTGAATGCACGGAGACCTGATCGTTGGTGGTCTGTCTGCTTGATGACTTCAAATCCGAGATGTAGTCATACCACAGCCAGAGTGTGCCCCGACTGTCTACTAGGATATCGACGTTGGGAAGAATGATGTGCTGCTAGCGTTCCTCCACTAAGGGTCAAAATGGATGACCTGTAATTTGTCATCTCCACACCGACTAGGCATGGCATGTTCGCGCGGTTCCCTGGCTCAGTCGTGAACACTTGTTGCAGCCTTCGTCGATCCACAGCAGATGACAGAGTCTGTTCTTCACGACAGCCACCATCGTGAACCATAGTCAGCTGCTGTCACCAGAGTACACGACGGGAGATTTTCGCGAGTTTTAGGTGGGAGCCACACTTCAGCACAGAACATGTGGGCTGGCGACACCTTCTCGTCATTCTCCTCCCAGCACAACATGCGGCCAGGGCTCACTGACCTGTGGAGCGATATCACATCTCGCTTACAAGGCAGCAGCATTTCTTCGCGGCACGTGTTTGTGCCAAGCTGCTGACTGCCACCCTGAAGACACTTTGTAACTCTGCAATCTCAGGGTTTGAAATAAATTTCACAGCAGATACCAGTTTGTCACTGACACCTCTGGGCCTAAACTGGGGCACTACTGAGCCCCAGCTTGTTCCTAGCCACCTTCTCACAACATGACCCCAGCTTCCCAGGTCGCAACAGTAATATGTGCTTACTACGCGTATAGGTTTAGCTTGTAAAGTGTCGTGTGTAGTTATTCGGACATGTAAGTTTTGCATGAAAGGAGAGAATATAAAAATGCAGCAAATGAAGCAGGCAAAAAGGAATACAAACGACTCTAAAATGAGATCGACAGGAAGTGCAAAATGGCTAAGCAGGGATGGCTAGAGGACAAATGTAAGGATGTAGAGGCTTATCTCACTAGGGTAAGATAGATACTGCCAACAGGAAAATTAAAGAGACCTTTGGAGAAAAGAGGGCCTCTTGTATGAATATGAAGAGCTCAGGTGGAAACCCAGATCTAAGCAAAGAAGGGAAAGCAGAAAGGTCGAAGGAGTATGTAGAGGGTCTATACAAGGGCGATGTACTTGAGGACAATATTATGGAAATGGAAGAGGATGTAGATGAAGATGAAACGGGACATACGATACTGCGTGAAGAGTTTGACAAAGCACTGTAAGACCTGAATTGAAACAAGGCCCCGGGGGTAGACAACATTCCATTAGAACTACTGACGGCCTTAAGAGCAAGATGTATGAGACAGGTGAAATACCCTCAGACTTCAAGAAGAATATAATAATTCCAATCCCAAAGAAAGTAGGTGTTGACAGATGTGAAAATTAACAAACTATCAGTTTAATAAGTCACAGCTGCAAAATACTAACGCGAATTCCTTACACACGAATGGAAAAACTGATAGAAGCCGACCTCGGGGAAGATCAGTTTGGATTCCGTAGAAATAGTGGAACGTGTGAGGCAATACTGACCTTACGACTTATCTTAGAAGAAAGATTAAGGAAAGGCAAACCTACATTTCTAGCATTTGTAGACTTAGAGAAAGCTTTTGACAATGTTGACTGCAATACTCTCTTTCAGATTCTGAAGGGGGCAGGGGTAAAATACGGGGAGCGAAAGGCTATTTACAATTTGTACAGAAACCAGATGGCAGTTATAAGAGTCGAGGGGCATGAAAGAGAAGCAGTAGTTGGGAAGGGAGTGAGAAAGGGTCGTAGCCTCTCCCCGATGCTATTCAATCTGTGTATTGAGCAAGCAGTAAAGGAAACAAAAGAAAAATGGAGAAAAAATAAAAACTTTGAGGTGCGCCGATGACATTGTAATTCTGCCAGAGACAGCAAAGGACTTGGAAGAGCAGTTGAACGGAATGGATAGTGTCTTGAAAGGAGGATATAAGATGAACATCAACAAAAGCAAAACGAGGATAATGGAATGTAGTCGAATTAAGTCGGGTGATTCTGCGGAAATTAGATTAGGAAACGAGACACTTAAAGCAGTAGATGAGTTTTGCTATTTGGGGAGCAAAATAACTGCCGATGGTCGATGTAGAGAGGATATAAAATGTAGACTGGCAATGGCAAGGAAAGCGTTTCTGAAGAAGAGAAATCTGTTAACGTCGAGTATAGATTTAAGTGTCAGGAAGTCGTTTCTGAAAGTATTTGTATGGAGTGTAGCAATGTATGGGAGTGAAACATGGACGATAAATAGTTTGGACAAGAAGAGAATAGAAGCTTTCGAAATATGGTGCTACAGAAGAATGCTGAACATTAGATGGGTAGAGTACATAACTAATGAGGACGTATTGAATAGAATTAGGGAGAAGATGAGTTTGCAGCCCAACTTGACAAGAAGATGGGACCGGTTGGTAGGACATGTTCTGAGGCATCAAGGGATCACAAATTTAGCATTGGAGGGCAGCGTCGAGGGTAAAAACCGTAGAGGGATGCCAAGAGATAAATACAATAAGCAGATTCAGAAGGATGTAGGTTGCAGTATGTGCTGGGAGATGAAGAAGCTTGCACAGGATAGAGTAGCATGGAGAGCTGCATCAAACCAGAGTCAGGACTGAAGGCCATAACAACAACACAAGATTTGCATAACAATCACTAAATATTAAATAACCAGCAATAAGGGCAGTGAAATGGGACACTAATAGAGAATAACACAGTAACATTGCTAAATAGTTTAAAATTTTGTTCCCTGTATTGGACCCGAAGAGATTACTTAAGAGTAGCCTTACAGCAGGTAAAAGCTGACTTCATTACTCAGCTTCCTCACTTGAAGCATTTCGGATTTATTTACATCATCAGATATCCAAGAATCCTCGTATCCCGTGATCCTCTGTGTCCTTGGATATCTAATGCTGGAAACAGATCCAGAACGCCTTCAAGTGGGTAATTTGTGTAATAAAATTATTTTTCGCAGGCCTTATGACTTATTGATGTGACCTATTCAGCAGCAATACTGTACTGCATCATAATACAACCGTGGTCGCCTGCCTCCTATAAAATTTCGTGTCTCAACTATTTTTTTTATTCCGATTTTGGCCGTCTAGGGACCGCGTTAAACAACTATTTTTCAATGTACATTTCTCCTATTGCGCTCCTCCTCTTTTCTCTTCTGCCAATATGTCTTCATCCTCTCTCTGTGCTGCTCCCTTCGGTCTTCTGTCCACACTGTTCCTTCAGTTCTTCTCTACTTCACTTCAAATCCTTCAAAATGTTGAATTTTGTCTCTCATTAAGTCTCTGTTGGTTATTTCATCTTCTCCTATACCCATCTCCTCTAAGTCTGTTTTGACTTCTTTGAACCAGGTAATTTGGGTTCTGGGGTTCTTATCAAAAAACATGAATATTATCTTTGTCAGCCTTTCATCATTCATTCTTTTCAAATGGGCGTAAAAGCTTACTCTGCTTTTCCTCATAGTATCTCCCACTTTCTCAATTTTGTCATACACTTCTCTATTACTTCTAAGCTTCCAAGTCTCATTCTCAAACCTCGGCCCAAGTACTCTTCTAATGATTTTTCGCTCCTTTTTTGCTATAGCTTCCATTTCCTTGTTAGTGTTCATTGCTAAACATTCAGATGCATACAGACACTCTGGCTTAATCACAGTGTTGTAGTGCCATATTTTTGCGTTAATTGATACTGACATCTTGTTGTACACATTCTTTGTTAGCTGGATTGCCATTTCCATTTTTCTTGTTCTCATTTTATTTCCTTCTTTATCTGAAGCATTGGGCTGGATGATTTCCCCTAAATATTTGAAATTAGAAACCTTCTTTATCTGGCCATACTTTGTAATCATATTGTTCGGTGCCTTTTACATTGGTTAGGTACTCTGTCTTTTCAAAGGAGATTTTCAGTCCTGCTTTTTCTGCTGTTTCATTGAGAATATTGATCTGTTTGACTGCTTCTTCCAAACTTCCTGCCAGAATCGCTAAGTCATCAGCAAAAGCGAGGCAATCTACTTCTAATCCATCCTTTATTCTTCCTAATCTGAATTTTTGTATTCCTTCTTCAGTCGTTTTCTCCCTCCACTCTCTAATAACTTGTTCTAACACACAGTTGAATAGGGTAGGCGACAACCCATCTCCTTGTCTTAATCCTGTTCTGATTTTGAATGGTCTGTTTACCTTACCACGGAACTTCACTTTTGCATAGGTATCCGTAAGTGTTTCTTTGACGATTGCGACTGTTTTCTTGTCTGCTCCAAACTCACTAAGGATGTTAACCAAGGTTGTTCTGGCAACGGAGTCGTATGCCTTCTTGAAGTCAACAAACGTGATAAGGATGTCTTTTCCTCTTAATCGTCTATATATAATAATTAACTTCAAGTTTAAAATTTGCTCCACACAAGATCTTCCCTTCCTAAAGCCTGCGTGGTATTCACCAATTTCTTGATCAAGTTGTTT
The DNA here is from genome assembly GCF_023864345.2 of Schistocerca serialis cubense. NCBI lineage: Eukaryota > Metazoa > Arthropoda > Insecta > Orthoptera > Acrididae > Schistocerca > Schistocerca serialis. Next base: position 542,414,864 of record NC_064641.1, on the reverse strand, counting down.
CTCCAATCTGTTTTGTAGAGCCTTAGATAGAATTTTATACGTTACCGGAAGTAAAGATATCCCTCTGTAGTTATTTGCATCGGTTTTATCCCATTTCTTGAAGATGGGGTGGATTAATGCAGTTTTCCATTCTTCCGGTATACGTTCCGTTCTTCAAATCTCATTGATTAGTCCCAGTAGTTTTTCTTGAGTTGTATTATCCACACTTTTCCACATTTCTGCAAATATCATGTCTTCCCCTGGTGCTTCATTGTTCTTAAGGTTTTTAATGATTTCTCTGATTTCTATGAGGCATGGGGGTTCAGAATTATTGTTTACTGTGTTTGGGGTGTTGGCTGGTAATTTTTCAATAGGTTCCTGACAGTTGAGGAGTTGTTCAAAATATTACGCTAATATTTCACGATTTTCTTCATTATTCATTGCCAGTTTTCCACTGGTATCTTTAAAACACAGATTTGGTGCTACATATTTTTGTAGTTTCTGTCTGAATGTGCTGTAAATGGATCTGTTATTGTTTCTCTTAAAATCTTTATCCATTTGTGTAAGTTGGTTCTTTTCAAATAGTCTTTTTACTGATCTAATGAGTTTTGCTGTAGAAGATCTTTGCTGTTTGAACTCCAGGTAGTCCTTATCACTTTTGGTTGAGTGCCATTTCTTCCATGCCTTCATCCTTTGTTCTATTGCTTCCTCACATATCTCATCCCACAATTCGTGTTTCTTTCTCTTTTTCATTTTTGCGTCTATCTTTTGAGTTTTCCTGTATTGTATTTGTTTCTTTCTTTGTGGTATGAAATTTAATTTGATTGTCGATAAGTAGTGGTCAGTTACAATGTTTGCCCCTTTCCGAACTCTCACATTCATTATTTCTTTTTGATTATAGTGTGTGATGGGTATGTGATCTATCTGGAACTCTCCAATACTTTTGTTTGGTGATTTCCATGTTTTCTGTTTCTTAGGAGGTTTTTTGAAATTTGTAGACATTAATTTTAAGTTATGACCCTTGCATAGTTCTATTAATCTTTCTCCATTTCTGTTTGTCCTTTTGTGAGCCGGGTAGTTTTCTACTGTTTTTTTGTATTTTTTTCTTGGCCTATTTGTGCATTGAAGTCCCCAAACAGTATTTTCACATTTGATGTTGGGATTTTAGAAAGTTCATGGTCTAGAGATTCCCAATATGTATCTACTTTCTGAGGGTTTTTCTTATTGTCATTGTTGGTGGGTGCGTGGCAATTAATAAGTGTATAGGTTTAATTTAGGGCGCGGAATGTGAGAAAAGACAAGCGTTCATTAGGTGACTGGAAGTCGGTTATTGAGTTTACCCAGTTAGATTTCATGATGAAGCCTGTTCCAAGGTGGGGAAGGCCTCTTCCACATGGGTTCCAGCCTTTCTTTCCTTTAAATATCCCGTATCCTTCATAATCCATTAAATCTTCATCTGTAAATCCGGTTTCCTGCAGCGCACATATTTGGATTTTATATACCTTCAAGACTTTGGTGAGCTGCATCAGTTTTCCCGGCTTCAAGAGCGAGTTAATATTTAGGGTTCCAAAGAAATGTACGTTGTTTTTCTTCAGTTTAGAGGATTTTGAATTTCTTGAACGACATAGTGCTTCAGGTTCTCCAGAATCCTTAGGCCTGATTGCGCTGCTGTTAGCGGCGGAGGATTGGTTACCTCCTGGAGTAGTTCTATCTAGAGAAATTGACATCATGCATAGTTGTTTGAAATTCAGGGGGGAGATGGCTTTTTGGGCCATTCCGAGGTTAAAACTGGGATTGTAAGTTCCAGAGTGTGTGTTCAGCCGCTCCTAACATGGAGAACAGACGCTGTTTGTAGCCGCTCCTCTAGGAGTTCAGACGCTACATTTCGTTAGTTTTTGGTCCGCCCTGGGTATTTGATTTCCCCAGTACCACCTATATCTATGAGGCATTCCCCTATCCGCCACCTGGGGAGGCGCCCGATGGGGGTACTAACAACCCCACACTATATATGTAAGTGTATCTGTTACCTTAAATCACAGCATGAAATTGTCAAGTAGGCAGCTCTGAAACTAAATGTAATATTGATATTCATGAAAGAGTACCTACCAAGGTGCTACACAAATCGAAATAATCTTCTGTAGAGATAAAGAACATACAAACATTAAGTATATTGAAAAAAAAGGTACTAAATGAAATATTTCTCTTTATCACTGAGTACAAAATAAGTTGTTCGTATTCCTACAGGTCTATCACTTGGTTTGTTAATATGTGTGTGGTGTTGTTTTACATGTATATCATATATCTGTTTCAGCTGTTACTTCTCTCCTTTGACTGGTTCAGGCGGTTGGGCACCCAAAAATATGTTAAAGTGAGCTTGAAAAAAGTCATAATATCTATATAGGTGAAATTAGGTGCGCTGAAGGGTATAAGTTTGGTACACAGTCCATCCAAATTTGGTTCCATGATATTTTATCTAATTTATTATTATTATTATTATTATAGATTCGTGGAGATTCATTAATGAAGATTTAACACTAATTTCAATGCTGAGATAAAAGTCTCTGTAATGTTATCTGGACTGCGAAACTTCATGTAATTGGTATACAGGCAAATAATAAATATATAAATACATAAATAAATAAATAAAAATCTGGAGAATTTAAATGTTTGTGTTCAATGCAGAGATTGGAATGTAAGTGGGCTGAAAAAGAGGAAACTGGTATAAAAAATAGTAGGCTAAGAAGATAATATGTGGATAATCAGTACTAGCACTTATGCTTACCGTTCTGGAATAAACTGCTTTCTCTCATATTAATAATATATTAAGGTGGTTCCGGCCACCGCGGGCGTTGGTTATGGAAATTACTCTTGGTTTCTGGCAAGGTCGTTTAAACAATTCTGTTTTGGAAATGGGTTAAAACATATTACCATCACACTGTATTATCTTCAGGGCTCCTTTGCTGAAAGCATTAACCGCTACTTGAAGTCAATGCTGATTATTAACCACCATAAATAGCCCAAGAAGTGGTGTACCACCTTGTTGTTGTTGTTGTTGTTGTCTTCAGTCCTGAGACTGGTTTGATGCAGCTCTCCATGCTACTCTATCCTGTGCAAGCTTCTTCAGCTCCCAGTACCTACTGCAACCTATATCCTTCTGAATCTGCTTAGTGTATTCATCTCTTGGTTTCCCTCTACGATTTTTACCCTCCACGCTGCCCTCCAATGCTAAATTTGTGATCCCTTGATGCCTCAGAACATGTCCTACCAACCGATCCCTTCTTCTTGTCAAGTTGTGCCACAACATCCTCTTGAGTAGTCCCCGCCCGGAGATCCGAATGGGGGACTATTTTACCTCCGGAATGTTTTACCCAAGAGGACACCATCATCATTTAACCATACAGTAAAGCTGCATACCCTCGGGAAAAATTACGGCCGTAGTTCCCCCTTGCTTTTAGCCGTTCGCAGTACCAGCACAGCAAGGCCATTTTGGTTAGTGTTTCAAGGCCAGATCAGTCAATCATCCAGACTGTTGCCCCTGCGACTACTGAAAATATTGCTGCCCCTCTTCAGGAATCACACGTTTGTCTGGCCTCTCAACAGATACCCCTCCGTTGTGGTTGCACCTACGGTACTATCGCTGAGGCACGCAAGCCTCCCCACCAACGGCAAGGTCCATGGTTCATGGGGGGGGGGGGGTCTATGGTCCATGGTTCATTTCTTTATAAATCTCATTTTGTTCGTTATTGGTCGCTGTATTTGTTCGAGGCGAACGTCCCAAGACACTTGTTCAATCTGATCGCTGATCCATTCACTTTGTTTTTTTTTTATATTATAGACGGCAGGTGTCCCTCTGACCGAACACGCTGAGCTACTGTGCCGGCATAGGCACATAATCAGGCGGATAAGAACAGCAGTGCAACATAGTAAACCTAACATGGAGTACTGCTGAAATTCTTAGTACTTGCCTTTAGCAATAATTAGCATAAGTAGCGATTGCATAATTAATTCAGATCATACTATGGCTACAACTTTTCTTCCGCCGTTTTTTTCTGAAAGTTTGAGGTTTTGTTGTGAACATCTTACAGAAAATTTGCGTTTCAAAGTATTGGCCATCGCTGGCCACTACTTTCTCCCATCTTTCGGGAGGCATACGAATCCCTCGGCGGAAGAACTGGGCGTCTTTCGAGAAGATCCATGCATCGATCCAATTTTGCAATTGTTCATGACAGGAAGCGCTGGGAAGCTAGGTCGTTTGCCATTGAAGTAAAAAGTTATTAGTCAAAGGGAACAATGTCTGGAAAATACTGCGATTTGGGTAGGACTTAACCATTTCAACGTTTCCAGGTATGTTTTGGGGGGTTTTGCGACATGGGGTCGAGCACTGCTGTACTGCAAAATCACCTTTCCATGTATATCGTTGTACTGTAGCCGTTTTTGTTTCAGTGCTCGGCTCTAACACATCAATTACTTTCGATAAAAATCTCCTGTGATTGTTCTCGTCGGTTGCAGTAGCATCGAAAGCTTTCACTCTTGCACGACCATGCCGGTCTTCAACATCAAAATCACCGTCCTTTAAACATGGAAACCATTTTCTGCAAAGCTCTGTCACTATCAAGCGTCTCATTATAGGTCTTACCTGGATTTTTATGGGCCTAAGCCGCAGATTTCTTCTTATCAAAGAAAATTAAAAACTCCCGCAGATGACGAGAATTGGGCTCGTAAGTTGACAAATTAAGACGAGAATAACTTTAAGATGCAATCAAAAATCGACTAATATTCTGATGGCGTTATGTTCTCAAATGCCAAAGCTTACTGTATGACACTTACGACCTACGATTTGCACCACTGCTTTCCACTAATGCCGTCTACTGCAAAACGGCGGAAGCAAAGTTGTAGACCTAATAGAACCGAAGAAGCGAGGTCAATTACAATGATGACTTCGCTCCATTAGATACAATTCGTAGTAATACATTTGGGCACGTAGTAATCGTATAGGTCGTAATCGTACAATAAGCACACATTTTATGACTTAGATTGTAAGTGGCTTGTACATCACTTTCATTAACATTAATTTCTGTTTATTTGTTACTCAAATACACGTAGTACGAGGTACGAAAATGATAAGCACAATAAGCACTAAGGTGTTTACTGTGAATATTCGGCAGATCTTACATAGCAATAAATGAACATTTGTAAATCTCTACTTTTTCCAACGGCAGCGCGACAAGCTACTGGAAGGGGTAGAGCAGCTTCTGCAGAAAGGAGCGCAGAGATCCAGGGGTGGAGGCACTTTTACAACAGGCGTGATTCGACGGTAGTTCTGAGGGGTTTTTTGGAGTGAGCTTTCGGCATCGGATATGCCGTGGTACGCTCTTGCAATCGGAGGGTTATAAAGTGGTGTTTACAGGTGATAACAACTCACAGGACTATGAATCATTATTGTTAGTATTTAACTGACATAGTGTATCCAGTGATATTCGCCATTGGCTTCCAGTTGTGCTGCAACTAGGGTGTGTCTGGCATAAGAATAATCGCAAGTTTAAACTTCCATGTGGACTACACCATACATGGTTTCTCAAGTCAACCTCCTCACATACCGATTAGTTTTCACTGGAACATCTGGACACTGCAGCTCAACATCGCAGGTTTCTAGTGAGACGGGAGGTACAGTCTCCTTCCTAGACGATGTATAAGAGCGGTACTGTACATATTAGGAGTGTAACTGAGACAAGCAATAGTAACAAATTTAATTCGCCACTGGGAGCTGATGTGCTACATAGAACGTTATCTGTCACATTCGCAATTTTCTCTACTGAAATTATGGCGCTTGTTATTAACTCGCAGGTACACTGCATACTGAGATGTGGTATTTAATGGTATTAATAAAAACTTGGAAGGGAGGACCCACAAATGTAGCATTCTTTTCACACAATCTGTTTATTTAACAATAAATAACCATAATTCGTTTTCTTTACAAATTAACAAATTTGTGAAATGAATAGGCTTTTACAAGAGAAATCAAAACAAGAACAACATGACAATAACTACAAGGCCCCGGACCTGCAGCCCGCCCTTTATCGGGTGAAACAGCGGTTTCCCTTACTAAATGCCCTTCTGCAACACATGAAAACACGTGAGTAATGATGACAACAAAAGTGTTTCAATTACTCAAACAGATGACGTATTGTTTTTTCCATGTGGAAACTGCATGTCGACATGTTCGGGATTAAGATGCGCACCTATGCTTAAAGGTTAAACAAATTAGGAAACAATTATGTCAATGATAAGGCTTACTTCAAAGCGAGTAACCTTTTCATTTCAATTAGCAAGCGAGGTGCGACTGGATCCCAACCCGTCCCTTTTGTCAATCTTATTCTGACTAAAGGCCTGGTGACAGTTGGCTGTTAATGCGTCAGATGTTAAAATGCATCTCAGTTGTGAAAGTCGCTCTGAAGGAACGTTTAAAAACATTTCGTATAACAAGAGAACTCACTCTGCCGAACTGCAAGATCTGGTTAAAAATACACCAATAACGACCTGGTCTTTTAAAGAATGGAACGCATAGCTTTGTACAACAGGTAGTTCAGTATATCTCAAATATAATTACAGTCAAGGAACTGCACTGGTTAACACCTAAATATAACTACAAGACCCCTTTTTGTTTAACGGCAACCTGTGCCTTGGTACAATTGTTCCGACTGTATTTCCGACCAGGAGCTCATTTTTTAAAATATTAATGATCGTGTATAAACTAGAAAGGAAGGGTAATATAATATCAGAACAAGTTTTCAAACGACAACTAGTGTCTAATACAATACTACGGTCTATATTTACAACCAAAGAGCCGACCGGGTGAAACTCTGAGGGTCGGGTACAAACCAGAAAATAATTATGAGGTCAGGTAGCAAAAGACACCAGTCACCACGAGGATTGCAGAATGTTACTTCCCTTTATCAGCAAGCAGCTCCATGGATCCACGGCGCGTAGCGGCGGTTAGTGTGTGGTGCCGATGACAGCCAGGTAGAAGAGGGCAGGAAGGCCACGTGCGGTCGTCCGACACAAATGTTGCCATACAACCGACGGGATGTCGGCCTGCTGCTTGTAGTCGACGCTGACCCACATGAAGTACTCCGGTATCGAAACTCTGCGCAGGCTGTCCTTGTGTAGCTCGTGTCTTCGGCCGCTCGGACCTCGTGACCGCCTCTTGTCTCGAATCTACCGCCAATCCTCAAACTTGGTGCCTCCTCACACGGGACGACGAATCCATATACATATATCGTCAAGCAAAGAGCTTCTGAGGACACAAACCACAGATAATAATTCTTCCTCACAGATATTGGCAAGAGGGCTAGTCGATACTAGCCTTGAGCTACTGGCCCAGACAGACCAGTCTACTAAATTAATGGCGCCACAGCTCAACCTCTCCCTCAAAAACCTGAACAAGCTTCCCCTCAGCTTAGAACCCGTAACTCCGCTGGAATGTTTAATCTGTCTGAGATGAACCCATAGGAGCTTTCCCTTTTCCGGGTCCCTGACCAAAATCTTGATAATGGAATATGGACCTAGGAAACGCGGGGAAAGTTTATCCCGGGAAGTCAGCCCAGGAAAGATCCTGATGTAGACAAGATACCCTATCGTCTAATGAAAGGGGCGCTCTTTTCTATTATAACGACATGGCTGACGATCGTGAACTTTCCTAATACTTGCCCGAGTTCGCCCCATTTTTCCCTAAGAACATCCGGAGTGATAGGCGGAGGTAAAAGATCATTAATCTCATATAAATTGGAGAGCGGGGAATTCATGGGATATACGAGCATTATGCTAGCTGGGGTGCCCAGAGATGCTTCGTGCCGCGCGGAGTTAAATGCTAAGTTAAGCCAGGGCAAAGTGGTATCAGGAGAAAGAAAACTGGCGTTCTACGGATCGGAGCGTGGAATGTCAGGTCCCTTAATCGGGCAGGTAGGTTAGAAAATTTAAAAAGGTAAATGGATAGGTTAAAGTTAGATACAGTGGGAATTAGTGAAGATCGGTGGCAGGAGGAACAACACCTCAGGTCAGGTGACTACAGGGTTATAAACACAAAATCAAATAGGGGTAATGCAGGAGTAGGTTTAATAATGAATAGGAAAATAGGAATGCGGGTAAGCTACTACAAACAGCATAGTGAACGCATTATTGTAGTCAAAATAGATACGAAGCCCACGCCTATCACAGTGGTACAAGTTTATATGCCTACTAGCTCTGCAGATGACGAAGAAATTGAAGAAATGTATGATGAAATAAAATAAATTATTCAGATAGTGAAGGGAGATGAAAATTTAATAGTCATGGGTGAGTGGAATTCGTCAGTAGGAAAAGGGAGAGAAGGAAATGTAGTAGGTGAATATGGATTGGGGATAAGAAGCGGAAGAGGAAGCCGCCTGGTAGAATTTTGCACAGAGCATAACTTAATCATAGCTAACACTTGGTTCAAGCATCATAAAAGAAGATTGTATACATGGAAGAAGCCTGGAGATACTGACAGGTTTCAGATAAATTACATAATGGTAAGACAGAGTTTTAGGAACCAGGTTTTAAATTGTAAGACATTTCCAGGGGCAGATGTGGACTCTGTCCACAATCTATTGGTTATGAACTGTGGATTAAAACTGAAGAAACTGCAAAAAGGTTGGAATTTAAGGAGATGGGACCTGGATAAACTTAATGTACCAGAGGTTGTACAGAGTTTCAGGGAGAGCATAAGGGAACAATTGACAAGAATGGGGGAAACAAATACAGTAGAAGAAGAATGGGTCGCTTTGAGGAATGAAGTAGTGAAGGCAGCAGAGGATCAAGTAGGTAAAAAGAGAAGGACTAGTAGAAATCCTTGGGTAAAAGAAGAAATATTGAATTTAATTGATGAAAGGAGAAAATATAAAAATGCAGTAAATGAAGCAGGCAGAAAGGAATACAAACGTCTCAAAAATGAGATCGACAGGAAGTGCAAAATGGCTAAGCAGGGATGGCTAGAGGACAAATGTAAGGATGTAGAGGCTTAGCTCACTAGGGGTAAGATAGATACTGCCTACAGGAAAATTAAAGAGACCTTTGGAGAAAAGAGAACCACTTGTATGAACATCAAGAGCTCAGATGGAAACCCAGTTCTAAGCAAAGAAGGGAAAGCAGAAAGGTGTAAGGAGTATATAGAGGATCTATACAAGGGCGATGTACTTGAGGACAATATTATGGAAATGGAAGAGGATGTAGATGAAGATGAAATGGGAGATACGATACTGCGTGAAGAGTTTGACAGAGCACTGAAAGACCTGAGTTGAAACAAGGCCCCCGGAGTAGACAACATTCCATTGGAACTACTGACGGCCTTGGGAGAGCCAGTCCTGACAAAATTCTACCATCTGGTGAGCAAGATGTATGAAACAGGCGAAATACCCTCAGACTTCAAGAAGAATATAATAATTCCAATCCCAAAGAAAGCAGGTGTTGACAGATGTGAAAATTACCGAACTATCAGTTTAATAAATTACAGCTGGAAAATACTAGCGCGAATTCTTTACAGACGAATGGAAAAACTAGCAGAAGCCGACCTCGGGGAAGATCAGTTTGGATTCCGTAGAAATATCGGAACTCGTGAGGCAATACTGACCCTACGACTTATCTTAGAAGTTAGATTAAGGAAAGGCAAACCTACATTTCTAGCATTTGTAGACTTAGAGAAAGCTTTTGACAATGTTGACTGTAATACTCTCTTTCAAATTCTGAAGGTGGCGGGGGTAAAATACTGGGAGCGAAAAGCTATTTACAATTTGTACAGAAACCAGATGGCAGTTATAAGAGTCGAGGGACATGAAAGGGAAGCAGTGGTTGGGAAGGGAGTGAGACAGGGTTGTAGCTTCTCCCCGATGTTATTCAATCTGTATATTGAGCAAGTAGTAAAGGAAACAAAAGAAAAATTCGGAGTAGGTATTAAAATCCATGGAGAAGATATAAAAACTTTGAGGTTCGCCGATGACATTGTAATTCTGTCAGAGACAGCAGGGGACTTGGAAGAGTAGTTGAAAGGAATGTTTATAGTGTCTTGAAAGGCGGATATAAGATGAACTTCAACAAAAGCAAAACGAGGATAATGGAATGTAGTCGAATTAAGTCGGGTGATGCTGAGGGAATTAGATTAGGAAATGAGACACTTAAAGTAGTAAAGGAGTTTTGCTATTTGGGGAGCAAAATAACTGATGATGGTCGAAGTAGAGAGGATATAAAATGTGGACTGGCAATGGCAAGGAAAGCGTTTCTGAAGAAGAGAAATTTGTTAATATCGAGTATAGATTTAAGGGTCAGGAAGTCGTTTCTGAAAGTATTTGTATGGAGCGTAGCCATGTATGGAAGTGAAACATGGACGATAACTAGTTTGGACAGGAAGAGAATAGAAGCTTTCGAAATGTGGTGCTATAGAAGAGTGCTGGAGATTAGATGGGTAGATCATATAACTAATGAGGTGGTATTGAATAGGATTGGGGAGAAGAGACGTTTGTGGCACAACTTGACTAGAAGAAGGGATCGGTTGGTAGGACATGTTCTGAGGCATCAAGGGATCACCAGTTTAGTATTAGAGGGCAGCGTGGAGGGTAGAAATCGTAAAGGGAGACCAAGAGATGAATGCACTAAGCAGATTCAGAAGGATGTAGGTTGCAGTAGGTACTGGGAGATGAAGAAGCTTGCACAGGATAGGACTGAAGACCACAACAACAACAAAGAAGTGGTAACATGGTTGCCTCCCATGCACCGGTCCTGTGTTCGATTCTCGGGCAGGTTGGAGACTTTCCCCGCTCGTGGTGTGGGTGTTGTGTTGTTCCCATCATCACTGCACGCAAGTCGCCCAATGTGTCGGCGCCTGAAATAAGACTTACAACCCGGCAGCCGAACTTCCCCGGATGAGGCCTCCCGGTCATCAATGCCACACGATCATTTCATTTTTACTGCTGCTCTTGTTTGCAAAGGTTCAGTATCTATGTGCACAGTGGTCGTAATACCTACATATCAAAAGCCATATACGATTATTGCCATACTGCTCAGTTACCTTTATATCTATGCTGTATATTTTTGCATGTATAATAGTGTCTCATGAATGTTGTCCAGTTACACCTCAACTGTGGTTGTCGGTGTCAGCAGTCACTCGCAGTCGGATTAATGAAGCTCGATTCACTCGTCATTTAAAAGTGACGCTGCAACGATGGTGTACTTGGTATAACATGGTATTGCGTACATGCTGTAGATAACACTTAGTAATCATCTGACTTACCGCTAGTTCCCCGTCAGTATATAACGCTACACAGTATACACTGATCATCCAAAACATTAGGACTCCTGCCCACCGTGATGTTGGATGCCGCCTGATGGCGTTGCGGGCACTTGAAGCTGTAACGAAAGTATGTAAGCGTACGGGGATCAAAGCATCGAAGATATGGGCGCCAGATGGGAAACTCTCTTGAGATAAGTGACTTTGACAAGGATTAGATTATTATTAAGCACAGCCTGTAAACGAATATCTCGAAAACGGCGAAGCTGCTCGAATGTTCATTTACTACTATCATAAGCATTACGGGAAGAGGCAGGGGACGGTGAAATTAGTACTAGGCGCTTCATTGTTGGACAATCACGACTCTCCACAGAACATGGGTTTCGGAGGCTTCTCTGCCCTGTAAAGTAGGATACATGGTGATCTGTGGCATCCCTGCCGAAAGAGCACAGTGTTGGTGCACGCAAAAGTGTCATCGTACATTGTCAAACATGGAGCTCCGCAGCAAACCATCCCTACGTGTTCACATGTTGACCTAACGACATCGTCAGTGACGATTACGATGAGCACGGCACCATCGGGATTTGACCGTCGATCGGTGGAAACGTATCAGCTCTTCGAGTAAATCACATTTTTGCTACACTAGGTCGATGATCGTCACCAGAAACGCCGTGGAGGTGAAAGGTGGCACGAAACGTACAGCCTGCCACCGACGCAGGCTAGTGAGTGCAGTATTATACGATGGGAGACATTCTGCTGCCCTTGCATGGTACCTGTGCTGGTAATCGAAGATACACTGACATCTGTGAACCATCTGCATCTCTTCATGCTTGATGTCTTCAGCAACATTGATGACATCTTTCAGCGTAATAATATACCATGTCTTGGAGTCAGACCCTTAAGGAGCATTATAGTGAACTCAAGTTGATGCCTCTGCGACAAAATTCGCCTGATGCAACTTATATGGAACCCATCTGGGTCGCTATCGGGCGACATCACCGAGTACGCAAATCAGCGGCACTTTATTTATGCAAATTACATGACCTGTGCGTAGACATCTAGTGCCACTTGCCTCCACAAACCTACTAACGATCTGTCGCTTCTCTGATACGCAGGGTCACTAATGTATTTTGTTCCAGAGAAAGACCAAATACGTATTAAGCAGGGGATCATAATGTTTTTGACTCATCAGAATAAATAAAAATGTTAAAAGTAATATAAAATTCGATTAAAATGTCTGTTGGATGTATAGAGTTTGGATTACATGCTTGATCTTAGTCTCGCTTCTTTAGTTGTAGTGAACTGCTTCTATTATTTCTCTAACATAGTTCACATATTTTTCAAATAGAAGTAATTATGTACTTATTCACCAGAGCTGTTTGCTAAGGAAGTGGATCACATTGACGTCCGTCTCTGGACGCGCCAACAGTAAAAACATGGGTCAAGATAGGAAGAGATAGAGGACGGTATGGAATCTACAGAAGGATTAATGAAAGAAGCCGGTCTCTCACACATCGGTGGAGACAATATCCATAATGTTTACCACCATGACGAAGATTGAAAACATGGATCACTATAGTGTCAACAACACAGATAACGAAACTCATGGTATGGAAAGCTGTTCATTTCTTCTCTCGACTATATCTCACTTACCTTCCATCTAAACAGTCAGGTTATCAGCTAGTATAGGAGACAGTCTGTCCAGCATTCCGCACAATTTTTAGTGTGTTCCCAATATAAGGATGCTATAAAAATGGAAATTGTTCGAATTGGGCAACAGTGTTCTTCAACGTACGGGAACGCTTCGTAGATGTGTATGGATCCCTGTATACACAGTACTAAGGCGATATGTTGTACACAATCAACCTCACTTCAAACACTTGACAGCCAAAGAGTGTGATTTCTTCGATTTTTATATTTAACAACACGTACACCAACTGAACTACAAAAATGACAGAAAGATAAAAACAGGTCTTAATTATAAGTAAAGCCATCGTAATTATATCATAATACTTATAACACAGTTCCAACTAGGTTAATGTTGCACAGGAAAATGAACGGTTGTTATATATAGTTAGCCAGTTTTATGAAATAAACGTAATGCAGGACATTGCAGGTGGCACTGATTCTCCCAATAGTAAGGTAAACAAATTACAAAAGTAAATAAAACCAGCTGCAACAAATGCAGACATTGAAGTACAACGGAATACCGGCGGTGTTAGTGAGTTAATGATGTTAACATATTTTTTTCCTTTTTAAGCAGCTGACAAAGACGAATGCTAGAATGCATAATCTTGCTCTTAGAAACCCACTAAGCACTGATGCACTCTGAAAACTTATACTACTGGCCATTAAAATTGCTACACCGCGAAGATGACGTGCTACAGAAGCGAAATTTAACCGACAGGAAGAAGATACTGTGATATGCAAATTATTAGCTTTTCAGAGCACTCACACAAGGTTGGCGCCGGTGGCGACACCTACAACGTGCTGAGATGAGGACAGTTTCCAATCGATTTCTCATACACAAACAGCAGTTGACCGGCGTTGCCTGGTGAAACGCTGTTGTGATGCCTCGTGTAAGGAGGACCAATGCGAACCATCACGTTTCCGACTTTGATAAAGGTCGGATTGTAGCCTATCGCGATTGCGGTTCATCGTGTCGCGACAGTGCTGCTCGCATTGGTCGAGATCCGATGACTGTTTGCAGAATATGGAATCGGTGGGTTGAGGAGGGTAATACGGAACCTCGTACTGGATCCCAACGGCCTCGTATCACTAGCAGTCGAGATAGCAGGCATCTTATTCGCATGGCTGTAACGGATCGTGCAGCCACGCCCCGATCCCTGAGTCCACAGATGGGAACGTTTGCAAGACAACAACCATCTGCACAAACAGTTCGACGACGTTTGCAGCAGCATGGACTTTGAGATGGGAGACCATGGCTGCGGATACCCTTGACGCTGCATCTTAGACAGGAGCGCCTGCGATAGTGTACTCAACCACGAACCTGGGTGCACGAATGGCAAAACGTCATTTTTTCGGATGAATCCAGGTTCTGTTTACAGCGACGTGATGGTCCCATCCGTGTTTGGCGACATCGCGGTGAACGCACATTGGAAGCGTGTATTCGTCATCGCCATACTGGCATATCACCGGCGTGATGGTACGGCGTGCCATTGGTTACACGTCTGTCACCTCTTGTTCGCACTGACGGCACTTTGAACAGTGGACGTTACATTTCAGATGTGTTGCGATCCGTGGCTCTACCCTTCAACCGATCCCTGCGAAACCCTACATTTCAGCAGGAGAATGCACGACCGCATGTTGCAGGTCCTGTACGGGCCTTTCTGGATACAGAAAATGTTCGACTGGTGCCCTGGCCAGCACCACATCCTAAAGATCTCTCACCAATTGAAAACGTCTGGTCAATGGTGGCCGAGCAACTGCCTCGTCACAATACGCCAGTCACTATTCTTGATGAACTGTGGTATCGTGTTGAAGCTGCATGGGCAGCTGTACCTGTACACGCCGTCCAAGCTCTGTTTGACTCAATGCCCAGGCCTATCAAGGCCGTTATTACGGCCAGAGGTGGTTGTTCTGGGTACTGATTTCTCAGGATCTATGTGCCCAAATTGCGTGAAAATGTTATCAAATGTCAGTTCTAGTGTAATATATTTGTCCAATGAATACCCGTTTATCATCTGCATTTCTTCTTGGTGTAGCAATTTTAGTGGCCAGTAGTGAATTATGCTCTAGGCGAAAAATTTCGAAACACATTGTGATTAATACTTTGTATTAGTGTATTAGTAAGTTAAAAGTGACCGTTGCTTTCAGCAGAAATAGTGTCACCGTAGTACTTACACAGTCACGGGTTTCACAATAGTGACGACTAGTGATGTCTATCATATATGAAAAATGCGCAAGAGAACAAATAGAAACCCCATTCTTAATGTCTGATTTGGTTCACATTATGTAACTTACCTACAACCACCATCTAATGCAGACTCTGAATCAACACAAAAACTTTAATTCATATGTTACATCGTCAAGTAGACGATGTACACTCCCAGTGTTAGCACACCGCCTCTGGGATTTGTAGTGAAGACCGGGCTGGCACCCACGTCACGCGTCGATTTCACAATTTGCAGAAATTTAGGAAATATTCACCAGCCGTGACAGTACGTCTCTGTGTATCGACATCAGAGAGCCTTCCCCCAAGTGCTGTCTGGACTGTTGTCGCCGAGGCGGAAGTGCGACAGCATTGGCATCCTGGACAGGAAGCGCATTGGAACACCCTCTAATATTAACAATGCCAAATCCGCTAACCTGCATTTGATAAATGTATGGTGGGTTGGAAATATGGCACCAGGGCATTCGAGAGTAGCAAATATGGTATCGGGGGTTGAGCGGTGCAGCTCAGCTTCCTTCGAATTCTTGGGGTCTGTCTGTTTGTTCGAGATGTTCTTGCTCTGGTAAAGGCGTTAGTCTCGCGGCGGTACCTCGATTTCGGTGTAACTAGTCGCGAGAGGGCGCAATCGGCAGTACGGCCGAAGGAGTTATCGATGCAAGGAAGTCTCGTGGAGAGGCTCTGGCCGGACGGAAGTGGCAGTATGAGTTAGGACGCGATCGCCGCAACGGTCAGAAGTGGGCCCTATCGGTTTCCAGAACAAGGGGGCCACAGGTGTTTGCGTGCGCTTGAAGGGGATCATCGTCCACCCAGGTCGTTTTCCCACTACTTAGTGACCTCGTTTAACTTCTGCTATTTGCTGGAGAGAACGTATTGCTATGATCCTGATTTCGATAGTGTTTACAAAACTCTGACTTATGGTTTAGCTGTTTGCTTACGTGAATTCCCGAAAGAAGGAGCCTGAATAGTGTTGCCTTGGTGGCAGTAGTTTCATATTTATTCAGTTAAGTCGAAGGCCCACCCAGTGTCCTATTCTACATATTTTCTGACACCTTCGAGGCAATAATGTATATCCTTAAACCCTACCTTTGAACCATGTAATTTGCTGTTTCCTCCGGAGATGACCAATGTTGCGCGGATATGTTGTTTAACATTTGGGTCTATGGGACAACTCTCTGGTTTGATCCGGGTCCGTAACGGCCGGCCGTTGGTGGCCGCGGTTCAGTCTGGAACAGCGTGACTGCTACGGTCACAGGTTCGAATCCTGCCTCGGGCATGGATGTGTGTGATGTCGTTAGGTTGGTTAGGTTTAAGTAGTTCTAAGTTCTAGGGGACTGATGACCTCAGCAGTTAAGTCCCATAGTGCTAAGAGCCATTTCAACCACTTTTTTTATTTTTGTCCGTAACGTCTCCCTTCTCTTTTGGTTTGGTACGGCCGCGTGCGGGTTGCGGAGCTTGCTTTCTGCCCATTGTCTTTGAGCCTCTTGTAGCTTGGTGCTTCTATTTCAGCTAGGTTTTACAAAGGCACTGTGCTATTTCCTGCCGCGATTATATACCCCTCCTGTGTGTATTTATTAAAACTACTTCTTTACGTTTGCTATATAACCGATCGTAAACACACGCTTTGAAGGCCGTTGTGGCCGAGCGGTTCTAGGCGCTTCAGTCTGGAAACGGGTAACCGCTACGGTCGCAGGTTCGAATCCTCTCTCGGGCATGGATGTGTGTGATGTCCATAGGTTGTTAGGTTTAAGTAATTCTAAGTTCTAGGGGACTGATGACCTCAGATGTGAAGTCCCATAGTACTCAGAGCCATTTGAACCATTTGAACACACTCATTAGTATATTTTAGTTTCGCCAGCATGATGGCCACGCTTTGGAAAGACGACGTCTGTCTGACGGGATGTAAGGACGCCTGCACCTGTGATAGCCGGTAGAAGACGGTTCTGCAAACGGTTCATCGAATCAAGAGTTAAGTAAAGAAATTTATAAGCATTTGCAAAGTTGAGTTTAAAGCATATTTTGGGGGTGACTCTTAAACGGCTGTTTTTTTTTAAATAGTTTTTAAAAAACTAAACTAAACTCCTCCCGAACAGGCCATGAAAGTCCAACGGTACCGACCGGCCGTCGTGTCATCTTCAGCCCACAGGTATCACTGGATGCGGATTTGGAGGGGCATGTGGTCAGCACACCCCTTTCCCGGCCGTATGTCAGTTTGCGAGATCGGAGCCGCTACTTCGCAATCAAGTAGCTCCTTAGTTTCGCCTCACAAGGGCTGAGTGCATCCCGCTTGCCAGCAGCACTCGGCAGACCGGATGGTCACCCATCCAGTTTCTAGCGTCGCCCAACAATGCTTAAATTCGATGATCTGACGGGTACCGATTTAACACTACGGCAAGGCTGCTGGCTTGAATGGTTAATACTATTCTTTTAAAAAAAATTCCAGCTGCTCGTTTAACTGAGAGAAACATGTAAGATTTGCTGAACATTCTGTACTTTTTGAGTTTAATATCTTAAAGAGTTTTATACGTATTTGCAAAGTTAAATTGCAAGCACATTTTTGGGGAGTGTCTTACATTTATTTTTTCTGAAGTGGTTAACATTTCTCTTAAAAACCGGGCAGTTTTAGACCTTCCTCAAGCCCTTGAGTAGGCCTGTGGTTTTTGCTACGTGTTTTTTTTTAATTTAAAGTCTTCAAGCTTTTTTATATTTCTTAAAATATTGAAGTCGTTTCTTATCGAAAAATTTTGGGTCTTTTTTAAATAGAGTGTGTAGATTAAGGTGTAAGATGTTTCCCCTGATCTTGCCTAGCCGTTCCATGTTCTCATGGCCTTATTTCTAAAACTGTTACGCTGAACGGTCGACGCACAAGAAGTGCAACAGACAGAAATCTGGAACACGCAGGACATCGTGGTTAAGTGGTCACGTTGTTAGACTTCAAAGTGGGCGAGCCGTGTTCAAAGTTCCTTCGTAGCCATTTTTTATATTTTGTCCGTTGTTCGCTGTATTTAAATTTGTGTCTATCTAGTGGTGTAACGTGCGTTTCCGACATTGAGTTTTAAGGAAGGAACCTAAAATGAAAACTGATTCTGCAGAATCTGCACAACTATTCTATTAGCGGCCGAAAGGAAGTGGCTTTAGAATAACCGCAAACGTTTGATGAGATGTCAACCGAATGCTCCACCGTAAAACACGTCTGGTGTGTCATAGACGGCATTGCTGACAGTAAGTGTTTGGCAAACCCTCGTCACCAGTTTTGTAAGGCCTCGTCGCTGTTGCTGTGAAGGCCAAGTTGACACTATTATTTAGGTAGGCCGAGCTTGTGAGTTCGTGAAACGGTTCCTGGTGCAGTACACCGCTAAGAAAATTTCTCCCAGCCACTATTACACAGATATGGCACAGGGTCAGGTAACAGGATAGGAGTACGAAGGTACTACAACGCTCCAACATATTAGTAACAAAGTCACATAAATGAGTTAAAAACGTTTACACATCTTTTGATTCGTTGAATGATTAAGTCTGCAACACTGGATGTAATATAACATAAAAAATGCCCTCAGTGGGTAAGTACAAAAAATCGTGGGTAAATTGGACGGCACATAGCAAATGAAATTTACAACCACTCTCTGTTCTCTTCTAAGAGTTCACAAACGGCGTTCCCTGTCTATGTCAGCTCTGGACGATGATCTATAGCCAAGTGGGCGAGAGATGCTCTTCTACCTCCGAGTAGTCTTCTATCTGTTGTCCGGTCATTGGTGGATTGTACTCGGACGGCCACTGGCCGCCGCAAGGTCGATATCTTTGTCCTCAGTGCCGCCCGTGGCGCTGGTGGAACTCGCGCAAGTGGCGAGTTTCAATGGCAGTGGCACCAGCTCGCATCTTTGCGCCAGTAGTTCTTTCACCCTGTCTGTGTCTCGTTCGGACGACACAGCAACGTGTGTCATATGATAGGAATCTCTTATCGTCGCACCTAACTAGAACGCCTGGTGAGTCAGTGAGATGTGCCTCCTTGGCCGATTTAGGTGTGCTTATTATTGTGAAAGTGATCACTCTCAAGGATATGATGAAAACGTAATAGTTCGTCACATAAGCTGCAAGAAGTGAACACAACAGCTTAAGAATCACACAGTGTCTCTCTACTCTGTCAAAACATGTTTCTCACATTTTTGAAGTTGCTTTCCGTTCTGGAAGTTTTAAGTCGTGAATTTCTTTGTGGTAACATAGTTCACATCCGTTTTTTGTTGTTGTCATTTCTGTGAGACGTTTATGTGGTATCTCGCCTGCTCTCACTATTCATTACATTTGCTTGCTACGGTAATGTATTTTTAGTACACGACTCAAATTACCGGGTGATCAAAGAGTCAGTATAAATTTGAAAACTGAATAAATCACGGAATAATGTAGATGGAAAGGTACAAATTGACACACATGCTTGGAATGACATTTGGTTTTATTAGAACCAAAAAACTACAAAAGTTCAAAAAATGTCCGACAGATGGCGCTTCATCTGATCAGAATAGCAATAATTAGCATAACAAAGTAAGACAAAGCAATGATGATGTTCTTTACAGGACATGCTCAATATGTCCACTATCATTCCTCAACAATAGCTGTAGTCGAGGAATAATGTTGTAAACAGCACTGTAAAGCATGTCCGGAGTTATGGTGAGACATTGACGTCGGATGTTGTCTTTCAGCATCCCTAGAGATGTCGGTCGATAACGACACACTTGCGATTTCAGGTAACCCCAAAGCCAATAATCGCACGAACTGAGCTCTGGGGACCTGGGAGGCCAAGCATGACGAAAGTGACGGCTGAGCACACGATCATCACCGAACGACGCGCGCAAGAGATCTTTCACGCGTCTAGCAGCGTGGAGTGCAGCGCCATCCTGCATAAACATCGTACGTTCCAGCAGGCGTTTATCAGCCAGGCTGGGTATGATGCGATTCTGTAACATATCGGCGTACTTCTCACCCGTAATGGTAGCAGTTACAAAACCATAATCACGCATTTCCTCGAAGAAAAAAGGCCCGATAACGGTAGTTGTCGTAAATCCAACCCATACCGTGACTTTCTCTAATTACAGCTCCTTTTATACGCGATTGTCGTGAGCAGTCTCACGTTTTGCTGTCCAGCTCCATCTGTCGGACATTTTGTGAACTTTGTTTTTTTTTTGTTCTAATAAAACCCCATGTCAATCCAAGCATGTGTGTCAATTTTTACCTCTCTATCTATGTTATTCCGTGATTTATTAAGTTTTCAAATTTACACTGACTTTTTGATCACCCAGTATTTAACCAATGTACAGTATGACAACTGCAATGACTACAGAAGAAAGCAAATATCCCAATGACAGGACGGAGAGTTCATAATGTTGTGAAAAAAATTAGAGCGGCAGAGTTTTGAACACGGATCGTCCACTCTGAAATCCAACAACATGACCGCTCAACAACTGTTCTTTACTGCTCAATGTTGCACTTGTTAAGGTTGGACCGTTCACTGTTTCTATTTTGCTTTTTTTCATAGTTCAGTTAATCTTTTACCGATTTTCATGCTTGATCTGTGTTCGGCTTCTGACGGACTATCTACTGAGCCATCTTACCAATAAATATGAGTGGCGTGCGAAGGATAGTTTCCCTTGTAAGATACTTTACGCTCGTTTGTACCTATTGTCAGAGGCCAACTCATCAGAATTTCAAAATGGGTTTAGGAAAGGAAGATCTTACTTAAATAATATACATACAATGAACACAGTATTGGAGAAGACAGGAGGATATGATCTTCCGACAAGCATCACGTTCATCGATTTTAAAACGGCTTACGAAAGGGTAGACAGGAAGACACTATGGAAAATTTTGGAATGACATGGAAACCCTCAACCAGGGGTTGCCAAACTTCTTCTATGACGGAAAACTTTGCTAATCCTGGTAATTCAATGGAACACTGATTTTGCAGGTTGATAACTTTCTTTTAAAAATGAGATCTCTTGTATTATCCAGTGATTACTTCAATTTAGATCGTAGCTAATAACACAAGACTCATAACAAAATAAAAGAAATAATTAGTATCGTCAAAATGCCCAAAAAACTACATGTTGTAAATAGTGTTTCACCGAGCATATATTCTCTTCCCCGGTGCTATCCGCAGAACACAGTTTGCAAAACCCTACCATAAACATCTTATATCGACAATAAAGAACATGTATGTCAACACACAGATGGTTCCGCGTAAAAGGGAAAGAACATCATGCATTCATTATAAATCAAGGAGTAACAGACTGATATAGACGTACCCAGACAATGTTTGATATATATTTTAGATGACGTCATTCGTACGTAGCAAAGGACATTTCCAACGCAAGGCATTGACATAGGACAAAACGAATTTGTTAATACCCTACTATTTGCTAAAGACCTGCTGACAACAGATAAAACAGAAGATGGAGTGCAAAGAGCATTACAGAATTCCCACCTGTGATCAACTCAGTAAGATCTCAGGACTTCCGTAAACGAAACAAAGGTGATGGATTTCAAAGGAAGAAAACTCCTAAGAGCCAAAATGATCATAAATAACTAACACAACAGATCCCTGTCTTTAGCTACCTTGGATACAATACTCCTTTTTAAGGCTACAGGGACATAGATATTAAATTATAGAAGTTCCAAATGATATGAGGCACCATATGAAGAACACTAAAAAACAAAACCCGAAGTGACAAACAGATCAAGTTAAGTAATGTAATGACTGTCACTTCGCTGCGTTTGAAAGTGAGTTCCTGATAGGAAGAGGGAGATAAAAGTCGCGCACGAAAGGTGGAAAACAAATTTATAAGGCCTATAAAAGGATGTTCTAAACAACATCGATTTAGAAGTAGAGAGATTATACACTGCCATGGTCATGCGTGTTCAAACACAGATATATGTAAAGAGGCAGAATACGCCTTTGTAAGAGTACAAGTGTCTGGAGCAGTTGTTAGATCGGTTACAGCTCCTACAATGGCAGGTTATCAAGATTTGTGTGAATCTGAACGTGTTGTAGTCGGCGCAGTGATGGGACACGCCATCTCCGACGTAGCGATGAAGTGGGTATTTTCCCTTACGACCAATTCACGAGTGTACCGTGACTATCAAAAACACGGTAAAGCATCTTATCTCCAACATCGCTGTGGCCGGGAAAAGATCCTGGCAGAAAGGGACCAGCGACGACGGTAGAGAATCGTTCAATGTGACAGAAGTGCAACCCTTCTGGAAACTGCTGCAGACTCCAGTGCTGGGCCATCA
This sequence comes from Schistocerca serialis cubense, assembly GCF_023864345.2. Classification (NCBI taxonomy): domain Eukaryota; kingdom Metazoa; phylum Arthropoda; class Insecta; order Orthoptera; family Acrididae; genus Schistocerca; species Schistocerca serialis. The sequence goes on along the minus strand of NC_064641.1, from coordinate 542,392,401 downwards.
ACAAGTGTCAGCGTGTGAACCATTCAACGAAAGATCATCGATGCGAGCTTTGGGAACCGAAGGCCGACTCGTGTACCCCTGATGACCGCACGACAAAAAACTCTACGCCTCGCCTGAGCCCGTCAACATCGACAGTGAACTGTTGATGACTGGAAATATGTTACCTGGTCGGACGAGTCTCGTTTCTCATTGTATCTAGCGAATGGACGTGTACGGGTAAGGAGACCACCTCATGAATCCATGGTCCCTGCGTGTTAGCAGAGGACTTTCCAAGCTTGTGGAGGCCTGTAATGGTGTAGGGCGTGTGCAGCTGGAGTGATACTGATACGTTTACTGACTGGTGACACGTTCCTAAACATCCTGTTTCATCACCTCCATCCATTCATGTCCATTGTGCATTCCGACAGACTTGGGCAATTCGAACAGATCAATGCGACCCCCGCCCCCCCCCCCAACCATACGTCCACAATTGCTACAGACTGGCTCCAGGAACACTTTTCTGAGTTTAAACACTTCCGCTGGTCACCAAACCTCCAGACATGAACATTGAGCACATCCGCGGTGCCTTGCAGCATGCTGTTCAGAACAGATCTTGACCCCCTCGTACTCTTTCGGATTTATAGAGGACAGCCCTGCAGGATTCATGGTGTCAGTTCCCCCCAGCACTACTTCAGACATTAGTCGAGTCCATGCCACGTCGTGTTGCGGCACTTCTGTGTGCTCGCGGGGGCCTTACACGATATTGGGCAGGTGTACCAATTTCATTGGCTCTTCAGTGCAAATGTATAACATTTTGCAAGGATAAAAATACAACTATATAAAAGGAAGTGAAACGATCATGTAGAACGTATCAATGAAAAAAAGGTACTAGCAAGTAGATACATGCCAATCGGAAGAAGACCAAAGAAACGATAGGAATAAATAGTATGAAGCCGGAAGTTACTGAGGCCTAATCGTAATTTGGAAGAAGAAGAGGAAACAGTAAAGTAAAAAAGAATAAAGAAATGTCACAACGGCACTCAACCGAGAAGGCTGATTTCCTCAAACGACCGGCTCTTCTTAGAAATAAAATTGCTATCTAGAAGTTCGAATCCCCTATCATTCCGAGATTCGGATCACGTCTGAAGTATTTGACGTTCTAGGTATTATTATAAATTGTATCCCGGGCGAGGCAAACAACTGTGAGCTTCCTCGTGTTGAAACACTTAGCACAATCAGTCTCTGCTCATCCCCTTATCTCGACACGCCGTCCGACACAGGAACCGAACACCTGCTTGAGGACGGTGGTCGAACGCAAGACGCTGTTTTAAGACTAGTTCGCTTACGTCGTAGGGTCGCGTCGCACAGCGGCATATGAGCGCAGCAGCTAATCTGGCTCTAATGATTTGTTTTCACAAGTAATTCTGCAGTGTCAAATTGTCTAAGCTTGTCAATCGTGGCGAATTAAACATAAATGATATAAAAATGGTTCAAATGGCTCTGAGCACTATGGTACTTAACTTCTGTGGTCATCAGTCCCCTAGAACTTAGAACTACTTAAACCTAACTAACCTAAGGACATCACACACATCCATGCCCGAGGCAGGATTCGAACCTCCGACCGTAGCAGTCCCGCGGTTCCGGACTGCGCGCCTAGAACCACTAGACCACCGCGGCCGGCATAAATGATATAAATAATTTATAAGTATATAAGTGACAAATCGAGGATAAATAGTGGTAGGATGCACCAAATGATTGAATTTTAACGAATTAATCACTTATTCATCCAACGAACACATTATAAAATAAATAGAGGTCCTATAACAACAAAATGTGCCTATAATACATAAAATATACAAAAGTAGTAGATTAAGTGTATTTAAGTTTGCGTAGATGCAGATACCCCCAGTTCAACCAATCATTTCAAATATGCGTATGTTAAAGTTTAGTAACACAATGACAGTACTTAAATCAATATCTAAATCAATCACCGACTTCAGCAGTACTTAAAACGGCTCGGAATGACCGCAGACGTTCATATAGCTGTTTAGGCCGATCCACAGCAGTTCTCCAACACAGCGGAGATAGATCTCACTTCCATTCTGTTATATCAACGAACACTCCGACTGGCTGCCAGAGTATAAATTAAAGTCAGTAGCGATTTTCACTAAGTCCTTGAAAAACTCAAATGAACCTGAAAAGATGCGCACACCCAAGTTACCTCCTCACTGGCTAGGAATAGAATGACCTAGAGGGGCTCTTTGCACCCCATTCGTGCATTTTTGAAGTTCATCAAAGAACACCGAACCAAAAATTTGGACCACCATTCAAAACACGTACAATTTGCAGGTAATATTTATACGCAGACAAGAGCAAGTTACAGATAATATTTACACGCTGAGGAGAGCGTTTCCCTCCAACATTTATTCTCAGACCACACACGATATTCTAAGCCTGTCAGTTTCGTCACAAATTATATAAATACAAATTCCCTTTTCAAATGCTTACCATTTATAATAAAGATAATATCACAAATAAACCATTAACAGCAAATATGACCCGCCCATAAGAAGCTGATTTTTGAGCTGTATTTAATGGTGGTGTGAGACCTACATAAGTTGCATCACTTTCAATTGACTTACGTCTTTATTAGTGGCTCAATGAATATTTAATTAATGAACCATGACTATAGCAGGCGTCATGAGCTGTCGTCTAACAACTTGACTGTCCTTGTCACCCTTAGCGTTTACAAGTTAATAATTTTCTAAGGCCGAGGTAATATTCTTCAGAGCTTGTACCGACGTAGCATCCACAAGTTTTGCAACGTAACTGTCACTAAAGTGGCAATGGACCCTCCTCATCGTTGTGATCACCGTGGTATACTTGGATTTGAGGTATGATGTTTCTGTGATTTTTGTAATTCTGTGGTATTCTGTGGTAGCAGTTATTCGACATATTGTGGAATCTGCCTCCTCGTTAAACCATCGCAGTTCCAATGCAGTACTCCGGCAAATCGAACCGAAAGTCCCTTCCTGCTCTTTCCCCTGCTTCGCTATCTCATGTGTTTACGAACTTCACCTGATGACACCTGATGACAGCTTGGTAAATGGGTTTTACATAACACACCTCCACGGATAGGCACTTAACAAACCTTGTTAATTATCATACAAAATGTTATCAAAATTTTAGATACGTTCATCATATACTAAATGATGTCTTCTATCTACGTCAGAACTATGTGTCACACTTTGATGTGGTGAGCGAACTAGCTTGGGTTCTAAACATGTGACAAAAAAATAGAGGAGAAAGAGACACAACGAAGGAAATAAAAAAAGATTGCGACTTACTAAATTATTTTAGTCTTCACACACTGCGGTGTTAATTTTGTTAAAAATTGTTTTTTTTTTAGCTTTGATTTTTAGTTTTTAGTTGCAATAACGTTTACCCTGAAACTCTAAACTGTCCTCAGATTATTTATATCGACGTATAATAAGAGTAACGTCATTAGCATATTAAACGGAGTTTCGTAGCACATGAATATTGTTGCAAACGCCCTCAATTCATTACAACAGCAGTCTCGGGTTGGTTGGTGGTACTGCGTTTCCACTGAGTTTGTGGCTCCAGTGGTCACTTCATTCGCCTATGAATAAACAGATCCTCAAATCACCGTCAGGATGGATGGTTTTATACTATAAAAACACGAATTTGGTAAAATTCCCCAAAATAATTTAACGTATTTACCATAATTCAGGGACTGACTGACACTCCCTGCGGGTTCCGGATGTGCTCTTTCAATTTCACTCATACTTTCACTAGAGGGCATGAACCTCAGGTTAACAGAACCCTGATAAAACTCATCAAAAGCTCAAGAACTCATAAATTTCATTACTACTGCATATCACCAGAAATCTAAATTAAGAGCCCAGCACAACACACTTTCTACCAGCTATGCGCAATAAATTTTACCCTTACGATTTAAACACTGTGTAGCTACAACATGAGTAATCCAATAATTTCCTCAGAACACCATGCATAGAAGAGGGCCAACCAGAAAAGGAAAGAACATTTGTTCATAGAGTCCGCGAAACTGTCTTGTGGCTGCCCCTGATTGGTTTGTGATGTTCAGTGAGAGGACAGTTGCAGCAAGCGGTTGGATTTCGAAGTTCGTCAGGGGTCAAGTGCATTAATAGCCGCGACCCTAGCTCTACCGACTGCGAATCCCGCTGTTGTGAGTTGCGAGGTATTCGTTTTCTGCACGCGGCATGTGTTATACGCTGTGACATTCACCGCAGATTTGTTACCATTTATGGCGAAGGCGTAATGAACGCAACTAGTGTGCGAAAGTGGTTCATAATTCCTAAGAATGAGAAAGGTGTTGAAAGATGAAGAGAGATCGGGGCGACCCTCCACAGTTACAGATGCGCTGAAACACAAGATGGTTCGCATCATTCGAGAGAATCGACGAGTCACGACTCGTGACGTGAATGCCGAAATGTTAGGAGGAGTCTCGTTCAGCTGTGCACGAAACTGGCACCCGTTATTTAGGGTACCACAAAATCTGTGCACGGTGCGTGTAACTCATGCTCACGGGTTACCAGAAAGCTGCGAGAATGGTTGCCGCGTTAGCGTTCATCGAGATACACGAAAGGGTTGGCTACGCGTTCATTCGCCACATTGTTACAGGAGATGAAACACAGGTTTCTCATAACACCCCCGCAATGAAGCAACAGTCTATGGTGTGGCGTAATCCTCAGTCCCTAAATAACTCACACAAGCTCAGGCAAACAGCACCCACTCAAAAACAGATGGCTTCGGTATTCTGCGACAGGGAGCGCTTCTTACTCGACGATTTTATGCCCCATAAGTCAACAATTAATAGTGATGCCTACTGTGCCACTCATGAACGTCTTCGTCTTGCTATCGAGAACGGCCTAATAGACAAGCTATAGAATTGAATACTTCTGTTGCAAGGCCGCATACTTTCCGGCAGACACTAGCCTTGCTGCGAAAGAAATCGCGATGGGACATCTTCCAGCATCCGCTATACATTTCGGACCTGTCGCAGTCACACTTTTTCCTGTTTCATAAACTGAAGGAGCGACTTGCTGATAAAGGCTTTGTAAAAGACAAAGACCTGAAGGACGCTATCGTGACCTCGCTGAAAAGCCAGGTGGCTAAGTGCTGCGATGAGGGTATACTCAGATTCGTGCCAAGGCATGACAAATACCCTAATGTCAAAGCATCTATCGAAACCTATACAATCAGTTTCTGTATTATTATTAAAGGGTATCTTGGTATGGCGAAACGGTTTTCACTTTCAGGATGGTCCTCGTGTATACATCCTCATAAGAAATAAATAAAAATACTTAATACTAATTCTCCAATTAATAAACTCAATTGATATCCAAACTGAACTGACTGCAATTTTTATATCTTAGTTAAACATGCTACTATTTTCCGATACCCACATACTGATATGTTCCTTCGTTCCTCCAAGCACCAAACAATGTGTCTCTTCTTTTATCACGTTATGGGATCGTTTGCTCCCACAAATTATACAATAATAACAATACTCACTGATATGTTCTTCGTTCCTCCAAGCACCAAAAAATGTGTCTCTTCATTTATCACGTTATGGGATCGTTTGCTCCCACAAATTATACAATAATAACAATACTCACTCAAAATGGAACCTTACATACCACGCACGAGATTATATACATCAATATCATACTTGTTATTTTTGTATTTATAGCGTCAATTCGTATTTCGTAGTCTCAGCCCTAAGTCACTCCCATATGGGCATCACGTTGTCCTCCACTGAAAATATCTTTAGATACCTCTTTCCGTCTCTTTCACTCTTGTTAGAATTCTAGGAACATTTCTCGCAGTTCAGTGATATCTTGCAGTTCCCTCAGAAAAATCAGTAACTAATACGTCTTTTCTCAAACCACTGACAATGAAACAACTCATATTCAAATAAAACGCATCACACTGAAACTGTTATAACGTTTCATTGTATAAAGACAGCTGTAGCTGCCTTGAGGTTGCTCTCGTACTTGGAAAAATTTCTTTCTTCTGTTGCGTAATACAAAACACAAAATTCTCAGGACGCGATGAAACATTTCCTGAGTCTAGGAAGCAGTTCCTCATCATAAATATAAACAGAAAAATAGGCAGCACACTTCAGTAATTTTTGTCTCCAGTTTTCACTAAGTAGATGATTTTCAATCTCTCCCTTGTCACTTTGAACTTTGCCTGTGCCCGCTCGTGTGGTAGATTGTTTTGTGTATTTTTCCCTTTGATCTCTGTTCACCTTCCTCGTTGCTAAACCATTCCGTACTCATGTTACCTCATAATACTAGAGGTTCCCCTCGTCCATTACTACATGCACCCAATTTGTCTCTAATGTCCGGTTTGAATTTACTTCTCCATTAACTCATCTCCTTCCATAGAAATGAATACACGGATTCCCTCCTCCGAAGTATCAATCGCATTAGCTGCAAAATTATCGCCACCCATATCCTCAATATCAAAATTATCTTCCACTACCGCCCCTGGCACCATACCATCCACCTTCGATCACTGACGTAAAATTCTGGCTAAGAGCTAATGCACATTTTGTTTCGTCTCATATACCACCTGAAAATTTATACTTAATACCTACGTGTCCGAGAATGCTGAAGATTAGATAGGTAGATCACATAACTAATGAGGTGGTATTGAATAGAACTTGGGAGAAGAGGAGTTAGTGGCACAACTCGACAAGAAGAAGGGATCAGTTGGTAGGACATGTTCTGAGGCATCAAGGGATCACAAATTTAGCATTGGAGGGCAGCGTGGAGAGTAAAAATCGTAGAGGAAGACCAAGGGATGAATACACTAAGCAGATTCAGAAGGATGTAAGTTGCAGTAAGTACTGGGAGATGAAGAAGATTGCACAGGATAGAGTAGCATGGAGAGCTGCATCAAACCAGTCTCAGGACTGAAGACCACAACAACAACAACCTACGTTTCCAGCTAACGAGACCATTGCAACGTCTCGTTCTCCATCACCTAACACTAATTTTCAACCACATTAGCAGTGTTGTTACTACCGCACATATCCTCTCAGTATACCCAGTACACCTAAGCCCTATCAACTTAAGATACACTTGTGCCTCCCTTTCAGATACACGGTTTGCCAGTCTCATTAACACCTGGCGTTATTTTGCTACTCCTGAACTGAATAAATTATCTAATCTCACAGCCGCATTACCTTAGTATTTCAGATTAAATTCCTTTATTTTGGCTGTATTTTCTGTCCTCCTGTGCTGTTTCCATCTGCTCCAGAATTCATTGCCACACTATTCTTTGTCACATCAAATACTTGTGCCTTCTTCGTTGCACGCTTTTGCCTTTAATCGGTCTCCTATTCTTTGCGTTCATTTCATTTTTCCATCTTCAGACCTGAGATTCGGCACACCTTACTCTATTTTTGCGGTCCATGAGCCGCTAGTACTTCTAAACTATTTTGGTTATAATCCACCAAAATTCTTATTGTTATAAAGCTGTTGAAACTTAGTATTACACAACTGGCCACTAAAATTGCTACACCACGAAGATGACGTGCTACAGGCGCGATATTTAATCGACAGGAAGATGATGCTGTGACATGCAAATGATTAAATTTTCAGACCATTCACACAAGGCTGGCGCCGGTGGCGACACCTACAATGTGCTGACATGAGAAAAGTTTCCAACCGATTATTCATTCAAGAACAGCAGTTGAACTGCGTTGCCTAGTGAAACATTGTTGTGATGCCTCGTGTAAGAAGGAGAAATATGTACCATCACGTTTCCGACTTTAATAAAGGTCGGATTGTAGCCTATCGCGATTGCGGTTTATCGGATCGCGACATTGCTGCTCGCGTTGGTCGAGATCCAATGACTGTTAGCAGAATATGGAATCGGTGGGATCAGGAGGGTAATAAGGAACGCCGTGCTGGATCCCAACGGCCTCGTATCACTAGCAGTCGAGATGACAGGCATCTTATCCGCATGGCTGTAACGGATCGTGCACCCACGTCTCGATCCCTGAGTCAACAGACGTTGACGTTTGCAAGACAACAACCACCTGCACGAACAGTTCGACGACGTTTGCAGCAGCATGGACTGTCAGTTCGGAGACCATGGCTGCGGTTACCCGTCACGCTGCATGACAGACAGCAGCGCCTGCGATGGTGTACTCAACGACGAACCTGGGTGCACGAATGGCAAAACATCATTTTTTCGGATGAATCCAGGTTCTGTTTACAGCATCTTGATGGTCGCATCCGTGTTTGGCGACATCGCCGTGAAGGTACATTGGAAGCGTGTATTCGTCATCGCCATACTGGCGTATCACCCGGCGTCATGGTATGAGGTGTCGTTGGTTACACGTCTCCGTCACCTCTTGTTCGCACTGACGACACTTCGAACAGTGGACGTTGCATTTCAGATGTTTTACGACCCGTGGCTCTACCCTTCATTCGATCCCTGCGAAACCCCACATTTCAGCAGGATAATGCACGACCGCGTGTTGCAGGTCCTGTACGGGCCTTTCTGGATACAGAAAATGTTCGACTGCTCTCCTGGCCAACACATTCTCCAGATCTCTCACCAACTGAAAACGTCTGGTCAATGATGGCCGAGCAACTGCCTCGTCACTATACTCCACTCACTATTGTTGATGAACTGTGGTATCGTGATGAAGCTGCATGGGCAGCTGTACCTGCTCACGCCATCCAAGCTCCGTTTGACTCAATGCCCAGGCGTATCAAGGCCGTTATTACGGCCAGAGGTGGTTGTTCTGGGTACTGATTTCTCAGGATCTATGCACCCAAATTGCGTGAAAATGTAATCACATGTCAGTTCTAGTATAATATATTTGTCCAATGAATACCCGTTTATCATCTGCATTTCTTCTTGGTGTCGCAATTCTAATGGCCAGTAGTGTGTAATGAGTACCCTCAAAATAATTGCTTTTATTTTGTGGGATTTTTGATTGCCATTATGCCCTTTTTTCCACTTACCCTTATCTTTTTTAAAAATTGTATCCTTACCTTAACATCTTTTCCAGTTTCTGTATAAAATCTAGAAATTTGTCTATGGAATTGTTGGACTATGTACAAGATCCCGTTGTAAATGATCTGGAAGTCGTCATTTGAACTCTGCATTCTCAGCCAACACACCCATCGGTAGATTGACGTGCATCATTTTCCTCAGTTCTTACACACATATTTCTGACATTCAAAGACCTCCCTTTCTATAGCTAGGTCCATTTAAAATTTTGTTTTGAAGCTGTGTTTGCTTCTCCTCTCCGCAGAACGTATTTACAAAATATCTCTCGAAAAATTAATCATCACAATTGCTCTTGATAGAGCGTCTCCTTTTAAACGCCATTTTACTAACTTAATTTTAGCTTGCTCTGACATGCTTGGCACAAATCCATCCTGGTGAGCAGCGACTTATGTCCTGTCATTTTCAAAACATTTTACTCTTGGCCCAAGCCACCTGTAATGTAACTATGTTAGCTGTCGGTTCCGCTGCCACAGGGGTTAACTCAGTTCGTACGGCATGCTTCGCCAAAAATTTCAGATTCAAATGTGTTCTACTTCATTCACACATTCGACAGTTTGCCCCAACAAATCTTACTGTTTCCTCTTCACGCATACTTCATTTTTGTTCAGAGTCCCTTACACTGTCACTCAGCTTATTCCGTACTTCTTCAATTTTATTTCCCAAAGACTTCTCCAACATATGGGCATTGTTGCAGACATGGCGAATTTCTTTCGAGAGCTTTCACATTTCTTCGCTTAAATTTCCCCACTTGTCCCCTATCACTTCCTCAATATCTGATTTAACTTTCCCAATGTCTGCTTCTCTCTTATGTGTATTTTAAGGGTTTCGCCGTTCTTCACCACTTGTCACGTATTCATTTCACCAGCGTTCACGATCAATATAGTCTTCCTCTTTCAGGCCTCTTTTCGTCGAGAATAAAGCCGGCCGAAGAGGCCGTGCGGTTAAAGGCGCTGTAGTCTGGAACCGCAAGACCTCTACGGTCGCAGGTTCGAATCCTGCCTCGGGCATGGATGTTTGTGATGTCCTTAGGTTAGTTAGGTTTAACTAGTTCTAAGTTCTAGGGGACTAATGACCTCAGCAGTTGAGTCCCATAGTGCTCAGAGCCATTTGAATCGTCGAGAATAAAATGGTGACGTTATTCTCGGCCGTCCGCACTTCCTTCTTCCCGGCGGCGACCATTTGAGGACTGCTTTTGGCCATCGTCCTTCCTTCATTCACTGTACATAGTCATATCACTGAAGACCTCTTTTCGCAATTGTTTCAGGATTAATTGCTCCATATCAATTACCTCCCTGATTTCATCTAATCTCCTTTCTCTTTTGGTTGTCCTTTCTGCTCTCTTAATTCTGTCCATCACCACTGCTGCACTCCACTAATCCGCCCGTGCCCGCCAGGTCTATCCACGCACTATTCTTTTCAGAGTCCACGTCTTTGTTTCTTTTTATATTGCCCTGTTCCACAGAACTCCATTTAGCATCTACATTGATGCTTTTGCCTGCTCGATTCTGCCTTCCACATCTGTTTCATAGCTTCCCGTGGTATGGATAATAGATTCTAAGTATTTAAATAGTTTTATTGCTTTAATAGTTACTTGCCAGGGACCAATACCCCTTTCACATCCTTCCACTACTTGATAGTCTATTATTCTCATATCTGTTCCAAACCCGCCTCGTTCAAATGCTTCCATTAACTTCTGTACCATAAACTTAACATCTTCCCTATTTTGTAGCATCCATATTTCGTTTTCGGCAATTAATAACAATTAGATAGTTCCATGCTAGAAAGGAATTCCCATGCCTGCGCTCGACTGATTCCCCACTTCTAATATTTATACTGCATATAGATGCCATAATGCTAATCCTCCTATAATTCCTTGTGTACATCTTGTTTCATTCTCTCCCTCCTCTCTCTCTCTCTCTCTCTCTCTCTCTCTCTCTCTCTCTCTCTCTCTCAATGGAGAGAAGTCTTTAGAAGTAAGAGTGATTTCAGGTGTGCCGCAGGGGTGTGTCGTAGGACCGTTGCTATTCACGATATACATAAATGACCTTGTGGATAACATCCGAAGTTCACTGAGGCTTTTTGCGGATGATGCTGTAGTATATCAAGAGGTTGTGACAATGGAAAATTGTACTGAAATGCTGGAGGATTTGCAACGAATTGACGCATGGTGCAGGGAATGGCAATTGAATCTCAATGTAGACAAGAGTAATGTGCTGCGAATACATAGAAAGAAAGATCCTATATCATTTAGTTACAATATAGCAGGTCAGCAACTTGAAGCAGTTAATTCCATAAATTATCTGGGAGTAGGCATTAGGAGCGATTTAAAATGGAATGATCATATAAAGTTTATCGTCGGTAAAGCAGATGTCAGACTGAGATTCATTGGAAGAATCCTAAGGAGATGCAATCCGAAAACAAAGGAAGTTGGTTACACTACACTTGTTCGCCCACTGCTTGAATATTGCTTACCAATGTGGGATCCGTACCAGATAGGGTTGATATAAGAGATAGAGAAGATCCAACGGAGAGCAGCGCGCTTCGTTACAGGATCATTTAGTAATCGCGAAAGCGTTACGGAGATGATAGATGAACTCCAGTGGAAGACCCTGCAGGAGAGACGCTCAGTAGCTCGGTACGGGCTTTTGTTGAAGTTTCGAGAACATAACTTCACCGAGGAGTCAAGCAGTATATTGCTCCCTCCTACCTATATCTCGTGAAGAGACCATGAGGATAAAATCAGAGAGATTAGAGCCCACAGAGAGGCATACCGACAATCTTTCGTTCCACGAACAATACGAGACTGGAATAGAAGGGAGAGCCAATAGAGGTACTCAAAATACCCTCCGCCACACACCTTCAGGTGGCTTGTGGAGTATGGATGTAGATGGAGATGTAGAATGGCCTATTTTTTCCTACATTAACAGCAGTGTATGATTACTGGTATTATCTCCGACTAAAGGATATTTGTTGTCCTTCTGTACCTATATTCTCGATCGCTTCCTATAGTGCGTTGATGGATATAGAATCATACTCTTTTTCTAACTCCACAAATATTAAGTGTACTTCCTGACCCCTGGAGTACCCCTTTTTCCTAACCTGCCCAAGGCAACAGCAAGAAACCTGCCTCTTTCCCTCAATCTCATTCTCCAACATATATTTTAGAATAGCAAAACGTTGACTGATAGATGCCATAATGCTAATCCTCCTATAGTTGCTTGTGTACATCTTGTTTCACTATCTCTCTCTATCTCACTCTCTCTCTCTCTCTCTCTCTCTCTCTCTCTCTCTCTCCAGTATACATTTTCCAGACAATGTCACATTCCGAGCATTTTGGTATAAGGGACTGAAGGGCACGTTAGAGAGTTATTTCATTTGGTTTGGTTCCCTACCCCAGGCAGCTCCAATATGCATTGTTATCTGCCACCTGACAATGGCTGAGTTTATGTTGCACATAATTTCATTACATCGTGTTGGTGACTGTTTGTGTAGTCCTAATTAAACCACATACTTTGAGCGTAAGGCATATACGTCTTAACAGATCGTCCATTACAAAGTAAGCTTTAATAATTCTATTGCTGGTAGCATAATTACGCGTAGCACATGTGTGCCCACATAAAGTGAGCTACGATGAATGCATTTTGAATAAACTTCGAAAGCCTGACATTTGTCTGTCATGAAAAACGCCCTGTTACCACTAAAAGGCACAATACAATAATCGTTAACATAACTAACTTGAGATAATCAACAAAACGAAGGTGAAAGAAGTAAAAATAGTGGCGCTGATAACCACGATGTTGAGTATTGTTTATTGCTTATCGTAGAGCATAGATTGTTAGGATACGTATCCAGCTTTATATCATAATGTAGACTGTATGTTTTCGACCTTTCAGATGGACACCTGAGGATATGATCTGATATCACGAAACCGGTCGTGCTCCTATAAACAAAAATAAAAGTTTATATAACAGCTGAAAGCGGTTTATTTCTAAAACATATTATTGCTAGCTGAAATATTGTACAAACATTTTACTCAAATTAGATTCCTACTGATGCACATCAATCGTTCCTCCGTGAGAAATTCCGTTATCGATATTTCGTGCGCCATATGCAGCCTTCTACGTCAGATAATTCGTATAAACAAGCTTCCAAATCAGACGTCCGCAGCATCTGCCGGGAAATAGATGAATCGACTTAGATTGCATACACGAAATACCTTCGTTTCCTACATCTACATGATTTATTCTGTAAGTCACCGAAATGTCTGGCAGAGGGTTCACGCATATTTCTCTACCGCTCCACTCTCGAACAACGCACGCGAAAAATCAACTCTTAAATATTGGTGTGAGCCCTGACATCTCCTATTCTACTTTCGACGATCATTTCTCCCGATGTACGTGGGCGTAAAAAATATTTTCGAATTCAGAGGAGAAAGCTGGAGACTGAAATTCCGCGAAAAGACATCACCGCAGCTAAAAACGACTTCGTATAATGATTGTCACACCGAACCCCACATTCGTGAACTTATGTCAGTTAAGGGACGCCCAAATTGTCACGCCAGTCAAGTAAAGTTTAAGTCTACTGTGACACCACTGTTTACCTGTTGGATTACAATTAATTCAATCTTAACAACAGCTAGGAATAACTCAAGGCTAATTGTAAGTGCTATGTGTGTTTGTTTTTTTGTCCTTTTCTCTTACTCACTACTGTTGAGTGTTAAACTGTTTTGGAAACCCCTTTGATATCATTTCACGGTGTACTTTTAGAAAGATTGGTTCAAATGCACTATGCGACTTAACTTCTGAGGTCATCAGTCGCCTAGAACTTAAAACTAATTAAACCTAACTAACCTAAGGACATCATACATATCCATGCCCGAGGCAGGATTCGAACCTGCGACCGTAGTGGTCGCTCGGTTCCAAACTGTAGCGCCTAGAACCGTACGGCCACTCCGGCCGGCTTTTAGGAAGAGTTCTATGGGTACTGTTGTTGACGGCTCCTGTTGCAACGGGGTTTCTGGTCCACACATCTATCGCACGCCAGGGTTTTAGTGCCAACAGCAAACAGTGCTGTAACTTGTTATCAGCCCTTTTCGAATCACCGTCTGGCCTACGACTGTTGATGGATATCTGTGGTAAAATTTGAATGGAGGCACTGTCTTGTTAACTTGTCTGAACTGAATGTGTTTTCCTTGAGAGGGCTGTAGTGGGCAGATATTGCTATACGTCTGTGATATTATTTCCTGTAAGCTATTGTCCCCGTTAGTTTATGTAAGGCTTAAACACAGTGGTGTGGTAATTTTCTGTGTTTCGTAATAACATTTTACAAGCATTAAAGGTTTGGGAAAGATTTAAATCTCATATCTGCGGATTGTTTGATGTTAGATAACTTGTTGGTGATTCATGTTAAATCAGCTGATGTACATTTAAATTGAACAAGTTGTATGTCAATATGTTGTTACCAGTATGAATTTCCTTGCGTAATAAATTATATTTTATATTCTATCCTCAATTTGCTGCTCAGCCTTCCACTCCAGCAGCCCCTGTATCCTGCTCCCAACCATATCCCTTACACATTACTGTTAAACAGCAGTCACAGCTAAAAGACCAGTTACAATGTCTCCAGCCTAGTTCCATAAACACATACTAAAAAAAAAAAAAAATACCTTTTCTACGTCCACTTACAACGTTCTTCAATAAAATCAATAGTTACTGCTAGTTGAACCACAGTGGTCTTTAAAACACTCGAACAAGAGCGTAACATATACGGAAATCTCTAAAACAAATAGAATTCATTTTAATGTGACTCAAAGCTTTTCTTCCTCTTGCTGATTCATTATCATTTTCTTTTAGCCAAACTGTACAAATGCAGTGAGGCGCAGCGCCTCGCATCATGCCTATTCAGACGGGACATCGCAGCAATGATTGGAGGTAAATGCGGGTCGTGCACTTCCTATGCGATATCACAGAGGTGACTAGCTGACGCACACTGTTGGAGCTGCCGTCAAAATTCTGTTAATTTTATTTCAGATTTTCTCTGCTTGGTTTTCAAATTGTTTACTAATTACTACCATCAGTTTAATAAGTCACAGCTGCAAAATACTAACGCGAATTCTTTACAGACGAATGGAAAAACTGGTAGAAGCCGACCTCGGGGAAGATCAGTTTTGATTCCCTAGAAATGTTGGAACACGTGAGGCAATACTTACCCTACGACTTATCTTAGAAGAAAGATTAAGGAAAGGCAAACCTACGTTTCTAGCATTTGTAGACTTAGAGAAAGCTTTTGACAATGTTGACTGGAATACTCTCTTTCAAATTCTAAACGTGTCAGGGGTAAAATACAGGGAGCCAAAGGCTATTTACAATTTGTACGGAAACCAGATGGCAGTTATAAGAGTCGAGGGGCATGATAGAGAAGCAGTGGTTGGGAAGGGAGTGAGACAGGGTTGTAGCCTCTCCCCGATGCTATTCAATCTGTATATTGAGCAAGCAGTAAAGGAAGCAAAAGAAAAATGGAGAAGAAATAAAAACTTTGAGGTGCGCCGATGACATTGTAATTCTGCCAGAGACAGCAAAGGACTTGGAAGAGCAGTTGAACGGAATGGACAGTGTCTTGAAAGGAGGATATAAGATGAACATCAACAAAAGCAAAACGAGGATAATGGAATGTAGTCGAATTAAGTAAGGTGATGCTGCGGGAATTAGATTAGAAAATGAGACTCTTAAAGTAGTAAAGGAGTTTTGCTTTTTGGGGAGAAAATTAACTGATGATGGTCGAGATAGAGAGGATATAAAATGTAGACTGGCAATGGCAAGGAAAGCGTTTCTGAAGAAGATAAATTTGTTAACATCGAGTATAGATTTAAGTGTCAGGAAGTCGTTTCTGAAAGTATTTGTAGGAGTGTAGCCATGTATGGAAGTGAAAGATGGACGATAAACAGTTTAGACAAGAAGAGAATAGAAGCTTTCGAAATGTGGTGCTATAGAAGAATGCTGAAGATTAGATGGGTAGATCACATAACTAATGAGGAGCTATTGAATAGGATTGGGGAGAAGAGGTGTTTGTGGCACAACTTGACTAGAAGAAGGGATCGGTTGGTAGGACGTGTTCTGAGGCATCAAGGGATCACAAATTTAGTGTTGGAGGGCAGCGTGGAGGGTAAAATCGTAGAGGGAGACCATGAGATGAACACACTAAGCAGATTCAGAAGGATGTAGGCTGCAGTAGGTACTGGGAGATGAAGAAGCTTGCACAGGATAGAGTACCACGGAGAGCTGCATCAAACCAGTCTCAGGACTGAAGACCACAACAACAACAACAACAACCATTATGTTTCGTTACGAGAGTGAAGGAAGGTGTGAATGTGAAAATACTATACAGTGAAGTAATTGGTTACGTGAGCAGTGTTCGGAAATGACGTGTGTGTTAGTCATTCGTACTCGGGGTTCATTATTAGGTATTTCGTCAGTTAATTGTATCTGGAAAATCGGATTATGATTTCGGAAAAATAGTTTTGTAAAAATGGAAATAATTATATATTTGTGCGTTTTTTAAACTCAGTTATGGTAATTTACTGTTGCGATTCGTTCACAAATTTTGATTGGTTCTCTGTATATGCGAGGGATTGAGCGGGTTAGATGCTTTTTTCCGATTGGCTGTGATGTCCCTCTGCCAATTAGAAATTAGCATATATACACTTAATTTGGCAACTAGATATTTCTTTTATGAAGAGAGCCGTGTAATGTCGGGGTTGGGACCTCATAGTGGTCGGACCTGTTGATATGTGCTGTGTGAAAATTATTAACACTGTGATATTTCGATACTAAAATGTTTGAGAAGCGCATTAAAGTGAGGATAAAAACTCGAGGCAATGCACAGGGTGATATTCAGAACTTTTAGTGACGTTCAAAGTATCGAGATACGGCATGGCGTGATGCTTCCTCGCGATATAGAACAATTTGTTCTATGAGACTGATACCAGCAACATTTTAGATTACAATTCTAAGAGGAACAATCTGTTTGTAAACTTTCTGTAATGGGTAGTTCATAATTACCATAATCTACGGTCATGAATGAGGTGTACGTGTGAACTTTTCAGACTTTGCACAGCTTATAGTAAGTGTTGGTAGTATCTGGTGTATGCAAACTAGTCGTAATCGAGTGAAATATTACGCACAAAAATGCTTTCATTTAACCATTCCTTCCACCGACAGAATGATTCTAAGCTGTTTTTTCTGTAGCTCTTTCCGGCTGAGAACTACGTGTCACTAACTTCAACAAGGCGTGCGTGTAAGAAGAAAAAATTCAGCACCAGGTGGGTGGAACTTCGCAAAGCACTGCGTCGCCGTAAATGTTACATTAAGGCTCGGGAACAATAAAAAGCTGTAGCGAAGAGAATTGTGGTTGAAAATGAATGTGAAAATGCACAGTGTCGAACACTGATCAGAAGATAGGGTAGAACAGTGTGTGACAAAGTGTAAAAGCAGGTCACGGCAACAAGAACTGTAATCCTATGATGGGTAGAAGAAGAGGGACATCATTGATGCGACAGAAGAAGCGGCGTTGAGTTTGCAGACTGAACAACGGATACCGCGGCAGCAACTATTTCAACAAGATCACTGAAGATGCTGGAAATAGATGCTGCAGGCGGAGGACATACCCACAGTTTCAATGTACCGACACTATAGTCGACAAATGGAAGTAAGTTAAGCTTAATTCATCTGTAATTTGCTCGTATCAACATACTTTTTAAAATGGAAGGTAATGATGATTCTGTACTTGTGAAGGAAGAGTGTGTGACTTAGTTTTATGGAAGTGTCAGCTACAGGGCAGAGATATGTGGGTCAATCAGAAATTAATGATGTTTCAGTTCCTAATTTACAACAGTTATCTCCAGTTGTGGGAGAGGAACAGGGACAAAACTTTTTAACAGATGTAACTACGGGAGAGGGTATCAGCTCTTTTACTAAAACAGAGAATGATTTTAGTTATGCTGATTTGACATCAGCTTGGGTGACCTTATTGAACATGAGACAATAGAAGCAGATGCCAAACTTGATTTGTTGCAATTAAAGCAAACTGAACAGGAAAGCGTTTATCATATTTAGCGGCATTAGTGCTTAGCATCAATGAAGCAAATAAAAATTTTGCTAGCGAGCTTAAGCAGCAGCATGGTACTATAAAAGATTAGGCTAGTGATACTACACAGTTAAAAGTTGCAATTGACACAAAGTTAAAAAAAAAAAAAAAAAAAAAAAAAAAAAAAAAAAAACAGGCTGCTGATCTAAAGGAAATGTGAAGAAATGAATGGAAGACTTTTTGATTAAAAGATCGAAGTTAAAGTTTCTTTAGTTGAGAAAGTTGTAAGAAATCCTCAGACAGTGTAAAAATAAAATTAACAGAGGATAGCTAATGAAAGCAAGCAAAGATTTTATCAGATCCAAGACAATGTTCAGAAAGTAGAGCCTAAAATAGCTACGGTCATAGGTATATGTGAAAATTGTCAATAGTAACATCAATGAAGAAATTGAAAATTGTTTAAAAGCTGTAAAGGTCGTGTCTGACAGTGTGGAAGAAGTAGATAATAACACAGGTCATTTGACTAGTCAGGTGGGGGTGTTAGCCAACGATTGCATGATCATAACAATAGACTCACTAAGAGTTAATACAGACAACTCTGACGTGTCGTGCTCCCACGTCACGTCAGGCACCGTGGGACCACGTCAGGCACGAAGCGGTGTTCACATTGGCCAGACTTGTAGCAACATGAAACATCTACTTCGTGTGCAGTACATTTCCCGACAATTTGTTTTGAACCTGCAACCATGATTTTACTCCGTGTTTTTGACATGCAGGAAGAATAAGAAGAAATAGCTGCTCTGTGTATTGCATTCATTTGCTTGTCTACAGAATGGGTGCATCATATCGATATGGGGCGCTGCGAATTCGGGGAGTTCCAAAATTTAATGTCTCAACTAACAGAAGACGAAGAGCGGGTTCAGTGTTATCACAGAATGACAAAATCTGGATTCTGTTATCTCCTGAGCTTGGTTGATCCGTAATAGAGAAACGCTCCACTCAACTCAGGGAAAGCATTCCGGCTGCGATACGACTGACAGGTTGCTTGAGGTAAGTGCTGACAAGTTATTATTATATATCTGGGAGGGAAAAAATTATCAAAGTGATATTTTGGACTTTTCATTGATTTTCTATTCACAAACTGTTTTTTGTTATACATCAGAAAAGTAATTACAAATTAGTAAAGTTTTCTTGCGGTCTCTTGCCAAGTGTAGGAGAACGTTGACTCCATTGAGCAGTTATGGCGTGTATGGTTTGATTGCTTTTTGTACAATTTCAGCAAGATTACAATAAAACTAGTTACTTATTATTAATGAAATATGAGGTTTTACTTAATCATTGCTTTTCCCGGCTAGTGATCGTCATTTTACTAAAGAAATCTCCACATGGGTAAAGTGCAACAATGTTGCCGGTCAAGCAGTGTAAATGCCACTAAGTTCATGCACAAAACTAATCATGTATAACCAGCAAACAAACTAAATGTATGATAAGTAGTATGAAATAGAAGAGAGTAATGAATTTTAGTAATTTTCAGTGCAGCTGTGTGATAGTCTCTTTACTAGTTACAGATCGTTTATCGAATTAAACGCTGCTGTTATTCGAGGTGACAACACTTTTCTTTAAGCAAAATGAACACTTTTGTCACACAATACCACACGTACACCACACTAAAGTATTTTTTCCTGTCAAAGTATTTCATAAAAGTTGTTACGAAGTAACCAGGCTTCATACATCATCAGATAAGAATTTATATCACGTAAGGTGCTGTTTGCATTCATAGAAGTTCACTGTATTCACAATCTAAATGAAATTTATTACCTCAGACTGGGTTCTGGGCCACCAGTACACAATTATTATCGCAATTATGACCAACAACATTTATGTCCGTATAGAAATTTATATAAAACTACCGCTGCAATATTTCACTAAGATGGTGGCTAACATAAGGCAATCACTTATCGATTCTGATTCATGCCCTGTTTTACTACAAAGAATTTAATATATATTAAATCTTTTTGTACCTTCACTATATGCATTAACGTTTGAAAATATTTCTCAATGTTAGTCGCTTATTATTCAGCATTTACCAATAAAGCGTGCTGTAAATCAATAGCGCTAATGGCTTCACTCTTTTGTAGCTGATCAGAAAACTTAGCATTTATGTAGAACGAGAATTACGATAAAATAAAACTCCAAACAAAGAAGATTCATTTCAATGACACATAAACCCTATTTTTCAAATATTGAATTAGCAGCATAATACAGTCTTTTGCTCTATGTTACGAGACATCAATCACATCCTATCAGTAAAACAGTTCGAACCAGAAGAAGGATTTTCTAGAAGAACCATAGATAAGCAAGGGTTGAGATTTTCGTTATCTTTTTCCATGGGTGTTGTCTGAGATGTAAGTTTTTACAAAGTATTAAATTTTTTCGTTGACAATAATTATTTATTATTTTACTATCGATGAAGTCATTTTTATTGATATCACAAGAATATGATTAATGATCACCCACATTCCACACACAATGCTGTCGTGAATATTACTCTGAATATAATATGGGAGTGGATATTACACAGTCCAAGCTGTGTTCAGATTGCTGTGGAGATAGTGTTGAGGAGGATTGATGGAATAATGAATGATTTGTATTAAGAGTATTGGGGTAGCAAGGGTTCACCTAAAATGAGGTCCCAAGTGCAGCTTTGCAACGCTGGCCACAAAACATTGTTGGTCACTTCCATCTTCACTCTGATTTCCTCATCAGGACCCAATTTTTTCACATTTTCCCCATGCTGAGAAAAAAAGGTTCGCATTCATCGTCCACGTTGTTACTTGATGCAGCAGGAGCACTTTGAAGAAGTACTTGGTAGCGTAAGCGTTGGTAGTCTTTCATAATTGTAACCATTACTTTTACGGATGACCACAAACTTTTTTTTTTCAACATAAGACCCTACGGGCTTCGCTGAAGGTTGAGTAAAAGTTGTTGGAGAATCTGACACATTGGCCGTGGGATTGTCGATGGCCTCCGCCATTGTAGAGATTGCACTTTGCAATGGCTCGTTTCTTGGTGGGTAGGATTGGGAACTTCCTGACGAGACCACTTGTGAGTCTGTTTCATCAATCGGACATAAGCCAATCTCTTCCCGCGTTCCATCACAATCTTCATTATTGGGACTGTCTTCCGCATTTCTTCGAGTTTTTCATGTTACTAGAGTTGGATTCAGAAAAGCCAGTTCATCTTCAAATTCCAATTTGCTCAAACTCTTTTCTGCCTGACCTGATTTTGTGGCTCTATGCGTTTAGCCTGGTTGTACGCATTCCGTAGTTTATTTCAATTGTCTTTACAACATTACCAAAAACCGAGAAATTAGTTTAGAATTTTAGGTTAGTCTTTAGTTATTCATTTATTCTGCTCTGGCGCCCAAAGTCAAAAAAGTTTGGCTAGTTGCCAAAGGACAACGTAAATACTTTAATAATTGATCCTTTTTCCACTGTTCACAGGTACTTGGCAACTGGAGATTCTTACATAACATTGTGTTTTTCTTTTCGGATTGGACTTTCGGCTATTGGAGAGATATTTAAAGAGTGTTCAGAGGTAATTTGGAAAACTCTACAACCGTTTTACATGCCAGAACCAAACAAAGACGAATGGAAACTGAGCGTCAAGGATTATGATGAGCAATGGAATTATCCACATTGCATATGAACTTCGGACGGTAGGCACGTTCAAATCGCTACAAAGGCACGTATTCCATTGTTTTATTCGCTTTGGTAAATGCAAATTACAAATTCACGTTGGAGCTTACGGCAAAAGTAGCGACGGAGGAACTTTTGAGCGATCTGAGATGAGGAAAAGATTTGAAAGCAACAAGTAAGCCGTTCCACAAGACAAAGAGCTACTAACAGCGATGGAGAAGTTTCCTTATGTTATTGTTGCAGATGAAGCCTTCCTTCTTAAAACCTATTTGATGCCTCCATACAGCAAAGCAGCCATTAAAAGTGACGAAGAGAAGGTATACAATTACCGCCATTCAAGAGCTCGGCGGACTGCAGAAAATGCGCTCGAAATTCTAGCCGGCCGCTGGAGAATATTTCTAAAGCCTATTGAAACTAAACTGTCTACACAACATGCTTCGGAATACATCAACCAATATATCCCAGTGGGAAGTCAAGAAACACATTCATGGAGTAGCCAACCAAGAACCCGTTCGTAGAAATTTCGTGATTGAAGCTGCCTTCAACAGAGATAAGTTCAAAAAGCACTCCATTTGAAAGGGTAGAGTTGCTCCGTGACACCTCTAGTATTACTTATTTAATAGGCGCATTCGTTATAACGGACCGTTTTAAGTTCAATATAACCTAGTTTCAATTCAAGTTTGGGTGTTATTTTTAGTTATAAATTCATATAACCTAATTTATATAATAAATATCTGTTATATTCGTATCTGGTTTTATTTGATATTGATTGATACGTTTGCCGCCTTCCGCAGCACAGTATTGGCTGAAACCGCGTCACGTAACATTAGCAGCCATTGTGGGCACAAGCGGTAAGTGTGAAGCATAGGAAGTGTTGAGTGTTTTCGAAGTTTTACCTAGAATAATGTCTCAGTGCTGTGCTTTTGGCTATTCGAGGGGAAAAGGGAGGAAAACTGTACAGAATTCCTTCAAAATAGTGAGTAGACCGTTGAAATTTGTCATGACTTGTAAAAGATTTGACCTGATTGACTGTACAGTATGATTTAAACTTATATTTAGGATGCTCACAACAATAAATTGTACACTGTTCCGCACAACATAATGTACAAAAAGAAAAATAATTCTTTGCGCTGTTTAAGTGTCGAAACTACGTCCTTTAATTCAATAACCAGTAATGTTACTAGCAGACTACTATTGCTGTTGCAACTTCATAGCTAATCTACGTTGTATTAATTTGAACTCAACTGTTACGTGGCCTACAGCCTACTTTTGATCGTAGGCCTACTTTTATTCGAACACATTTTAAAAATATTGTATTCTCTTACACTTTCGTAATAATTCTCCTAATGTCATAGAACAATTTGCAGACAAAAGTTTATAGGATAGGACAAAAATATAAAGCATGCCTAATCATATAGTCACGATTATCAGTTCTATTTACTATGGCACCGCGCATATATATTTGCATCCAATGCTGCATTTCGTGTAACAAAAGAGATATTGAGCAAATTTTCGTAGTATCGAGCAGCAGGAACGAGAAGTAAGGCGGTACATCAGCAATGGATTTTTCCTTACACTTGCGAAATAATATTGGTTCCCTTTTATCCTGCTGATTATTGTACAGGAGCACTCTAAAGCTAATTACGAAAAAGGGCGTTTAAGTGCGATACCGCAACAAGAACTGAAAAATATGCTTTCGCTATAAATAAAGGATAGCATTGAAAAAACTCATTTTCATGCTCGCCACAACAAATGCTTTTCGACTGATTCAGATTACATTCCTTGTGATTATTTGATGCTAAATATCCAGCATGTTCCGTCTGAAACCACTGATCAGTTTTAGCAGTGCATTAGACCGCTGAGTGCACTTCTTTAATATACGCAGCTAAATATGCTGCCAAAGTCAATGTATCACCAGCGGCGCAGTGGGCCCAAAATGGCGGCCACTGGCAAGTTGGCTGGTATTTGCAGGATGGGAAATGGTAGTTTAAAATCGCTAGCAAATCCTTTTGAGATGTTCAATAAAGAAGTGGCAATTACACTACTGGCCATTAAAATTGCTACAACACGAAGATGACCTGCTACAGACGCGAAATATAACCAACAGGTAGAAGATGCTGTGATATGAAAATGATTAGCTTTTCAGAGCATTCACACAACGTTGGCGCAGGTGGCGACACCTACAACGTGCTGACATAAGGAAAGTTTCCAACCGATTCTCATACACAAACAGCAGTTGAGCGGCGTTGCCTGGTGAAACGTTGTTGTGATGACTCGTGTAAGGAGGAGAAATGCGTACCATCACGTTTCCGACTTTGATAAAGGTCAGAGTGTAGCCTATCGCGATTGCGGTTTATCGTATCGCGACAATGCTGCTCGCGTTGGTCGAGATCCAATGACTCATAGGCCGGCCGGAGTGGCCGTGCGGTTCTGGGCGCTACAGTCTGGAGCCGAGCGACCGCTGCGATCGCAGGTTCGAATCCTGCCTCGGGGATGGATGTGTGTGATGTCCTTAGGTTAGTTAGGTTTAATTAGTTCTAAGTTCTAGGCGACTGATGACCTCAGAAGTTGAGTCGCATAATGCTCAGAGCCATTTGAATGACTCATAGCACAATATGGAATCGGTGGGTTCAGGAGGGTAATACGGAACGCCGTGCTGGTTCCCAACGGCCTCGTATCACTAGCAGTCGAGATGACAGGCATCTTATCCGCATGGCTGTAACGGATCGTGCAGCCACGTCTCGATCCATGAGTCAACAGATGGGGACGTTTGCAAGAGAACAACAATCTACACGAACAGTTCGACGACGTTTGCAGCAGCATGGATTATCAGCTCGGAGACCATGGCTGCGGTTACCCTTGACGCTCCATCACAGACAGGAGCGCCTGCAATGGTGTACTCAATGTCGAACCTGGGTGCACGAATGGCCAATTGCCATTTTTCCGTATGAATCCAGGTTCTGTTTACAGCATCCGTGTTTGAGGACATCGCGGTGAACGCACATTGGAAGCGTGTATTCGTCATCGCCGTACTGGCGTATCACCCGGCGTGATGGTATAGGGGCCATTGGTTTCACGTCTCGGTTACCTCTTGTTCGCATTGACGGCACATTGAGCATTGGACGTTACATTTCAGATGTGTTACGACCCGTGGCGCTACCCTTCATTCGATCCCTGTGAAACCCCACATTTCAGTATGTTGCAGGTCCTGTACGGGCCTTTCTGGATACAGAAGCACATTCTCCAGATCTCTCACCAATTGAAAACGTCTGGTCAATGGTGGCCGTGCAACTGGCTAGTTACAATAGGCCAGTCACTACTCTTGATGAACTGTGGTATCGTGTTGAAGCTGCATAGGCAGCTGTACCTGTACACGCCATCCAAGCTCTATTTGACTCAATGCCCGGGCGTATCAAGGCCGTTACTGCGGCCAGAGGTGGTTGTTCTGGGTACTGATTTCTCAGGATCTATGCACCCAAATTGCGTGAAAATGTAATCACATGTCAGTTCTAGTATAATATAATTGTCCTTTGAATACCCGTTTACCATTTGCATTTCTTTTTGATGTAGCAATTTTAATGGCCAGTAGTGTATGATGTAATAATGCCGGCAGTTCAGATGAGGTAAATAACATCAGAATATCTGTACTTAATGGTGACACTGCATAGGAAAAAGCGCAGTAAACACTGCAGTAATGAGGACTTGATATGACACACGTTCAGATCAACAGTAAATGTGTGCAAAGTAACAGATGAGGAATCTTTTCATGTAGAAGAGGAGAGCACAGATAGTAAAACATTGCATGATTTAGACGAGAGAAATATTGAGGAGGTGATTAACGAGAATTTGTTTGTAGTGAGGGCAAAGGTGCATGCTTAGACGTCAGTTAAGTCATGGATTGGAGGACGTTCAGGATGAGAAATGTGTTATGTCAATGTATTTGCTGTCATTAGTGGACATATTTACTGTCATTAGGAGGATAAATTGTGAAAATAGTCTTACAAACGTCTGTGTAGTCTCTAGACACTGAGAAGATTTTAAGAGAAGGTAGTTATACCCGATTCGGCAGATGAATCTGAAGACAGTATCAGTGGGGAGAAGGCAGGCCAACTGTAAATAAGTAAGGAATACAAGTGGAAGAAGTGCATTGTTTAGCTAACAGGGGCAGTGATCATTGTGCTGTTTGTCAAAAGTGGTTAGATGCTTTGACAAATCAGGAGGAATTAGTAACAATGCCTGTCATGAGGATTCAAATCGTAGTAGCCACTGGAAAGGTTACGAAATCTCTTATAGATGAAGTATTGGTGCCCATTAAAATAAATGATATGCAGTTGTACCGTAACTTTCTGATAATTCAAGGGTTAAGTGTGGACAAGTTTATACGTGTAGATCTATTCAGTAAATAGAAACGGAAGGTAGATTTAAAAGAGTATTCTATGATGTTGGAAATATGAAATATAATTATACTATTTCTAGGAAAAATAATTTAACTGCTGAGGAGAATGACTATTTTCCGTTAGGTATTGCAGAAAAAGGAAATATACAGAAGGTTATAATGGATAATGGAGGAAATGGTATTGATCCAGAAGAGTTGTTGATTTTAATAGATATTTACTGTATCTGTAGGAGTAAAATGCGGGGTGGGGCGGTGTCTGCTGACTTTGGTAGGCACACCATTTGGAGAGTGGTGACTTGCCTACTAGGTGCGTCCATTATCATTTTCTGGTGCACTCTATCCTAATTCCTTCGTATTTGGCTTCTGTTCTCCTTGTGCTCTTCAATTTTTGTTTTAATCTTTTCTATCCAGGGTCTATCCTGTTTGATGACACCACAACTTTTGTGGATTAGGAGAAAGTTGTACACTTGAAACACCTGTCATGTTGTGCATAACACATTCTTGTAGATTATGGCAAGAAATAAATTATATGGTAGCATAATTTTATAAGCTGAGTGTTCAAAAGTTAATAAGTTCTGTACAAAAGTTAATAAGTAATAAGTTTCTGATATCCATTCTGGATGATAAACTAGATTCAGCTGTGGATTTTGGTAAAATGAATGTGTAGTGCTGTGACAGAGGTTCATGATGGACAACAGCAACAATATTGAAGGAAGCAAAGTGGATTCTGCTTTACTGGTAGTCAATGGTTACTGACCACAAAGCAGTAGGGCTTGAAGCTGATATTTGGGGGCGGGGGGGGGGGGGAAGTAATGCACAAAATGGCGTGTTTACTCCAATGGAGAAGTGCAAGTTTTGAATGAGTAGGCAGTGTTTCCAGCGTCATATGCTGTGATCGAAATGCAAATGCAGAAAAGAGTGCTCACTGTAAGGAAGTAAGAGGGGCATATGTGGAGGAAAACGGTGCTGATGTTGTGATAGCTGATACTGTAAGCGATAAAATGTAGCTTAATAAGGGAAGTTCTTTTGCATGTGGTATGAATTTAAGGGTTGAGCAGGCACATTTATTTTGTTAAACTATGTGAAAGTAAAATGGAGAGAGGATTGGATTCTAGTAATTGGATAGCCAGGGGGCAATAGATTCAGGAATGGGCCTTTGAAAGTTGTTAGATAAGTATTGTTGAAGGAGTCAGGTAGATAAAAGGACTTTGGATAAATACCTCAGAGGGCTAGGTAACTGACGATTGCAAGGTACTCGAGTTATTGACAATCCTACTTCATTTTCTTTTCGTTTTGTCAATCTTCCTCTTTGTCCTTCTGAACTTTAGTGTGTGTTCTTTAACTTTTTCCACTTCAGTAGTAAAACAGAAGCAGCAAGGGTACTGTCTTGTTGAAGGTTATAAACAGAGATAAATGTTCAATTATGGAAGGAAGGGTTAACGTAATTTGAAGTGACTATAAGATGCTGTTAATGAAAAAAGCAATTAGTAAAGAAATAAGGTAACTTGATATAGAGAGGATGTGTTATTTTGTTGAAAAATAGGCAATGGATATTGAATGAGTGGTGTAAGATTGGTAAAAGTAAATGATACCTGATGTGGCTCAACAGGAAAATAGCCAGTGCACGTAAAATTACAAGTTATCGAAAAGAGTGCTGATTGTAGAAGAGCTTCTTATGATGAAAAGTGTTTAATTTGTTTTGGAGAATTGACAAAAAAATCTTACCAGATACGAATAACTGAAATAAACTGAGTAGAATGGTTTGGAGTATTGACAAAAAATCTTACCTGATACGAATAACTGAAATAAACTGAGTAGTGTGACAAAGCAGGGTTTTACTGTGAATAACAAGTATCTACCCTAATATGACTAAAACCAAGTGCGAGACAGACTGAGAGAAAGTGACACGAAAAATTTTGTACATTATTTCTTGATTCAGGCTGCTTTCTGATTGGGTGTGATGTCCCTCTACCAATCAGAAACTAGCATATTTGCGTTTGAAATGATAATTAAATCACCCTAAGCTGTCGACAGGCGTTGATATACATCAACAGGGTCAGCTGGGAGCCCATGTTCTCCTGCTTACATGGCAGGCGCTCTATCCATGTAAGCCACCGAGGGCAAAGAGGATAGTGCGACTGCAGGGATTTATCCTTTGCACACTCTTCGTGAGACCCACATCCCCAACTTCATATCCACACACTACATTCGTAGTGCCCCTGCCCACTACACTCATTACTCGCGACAGATAATCTCACCGAGTCCCGTAAGAGTTTGGGCAGTAAAAGTGCATCCAGCACAGAAGAAGGAGGTCAATGGCCGGTTAGCCTTAACTATATGAAATTAGAATTATATATTAATACCTTCAGCTGCTGATGGGCGTTGATGTATATCAACGGGGACAGGTGAAAATGTGTGACCCGACCGGGATTTGAGCCCGGGATCTCCTGCTTACGTGGCAGGCGCTCTATCCATCTGAGCACCGAGGGCACAGAGGATATTGCGACTGCAGGGACTATCTCGCGCACGCCTCCCGTGAGACCCACATTCTCACCTTGTATGTCCACACACTACATTCCTAGTGTCCCTACCCAACACACTCATTACTCGTGGAAGACATTCTTACCGAGTCCCGTAAGAGTTCTGGGAATATGTGTGCATCCACACAGACGAAGAAGGTCAAGGCCGGTATTGACAGAACTATATACTTATATGGATATGGTGCCTGTTCTGTCGGACATCTTTCCATCTTCCAAAGGAATGCAGACTAGCTAATGATCTGTGTCAGGCCTTGTACTATAAAACAATATTTCTTGGTCAAAGACACACTGAGCATTAAGCTTGCTGATAGGTTCAGTTTTCTGAATATCCTTGACTTTTGACCAAGAAGGATCTGCATCCTGCATCTGACTCATATTTATACGTATGTCCAAACAGTATTTGCAGTATATTGCATATTTCATCAACAAAATCTTTACATCTCCACTATTTTTCTTAGACAAAGATGATTCTTCTAATATTTCCAGTAAACAGGATAATGCATCAGCAATGATTTTCTTCTCTCCTTTAAAGCCCAATGCAATAACTGTGTGTACAGTAAACAACAAACAAGTAAGAAGCTTTATGGTTTATGGTCACTGTGAATGTTCGTATCATGACCTGCTAAATACAAATAAAATATCTTGAGTCCCCAAACTATATATAAAGCTTCAGGTTTACGGATGGAACATGGTTTCTTACAATCTGTTAACGCTCTGCTTGTGAATCCAATTGTGCAAAATTCCCTGCTGCATTATCGCTTACTGTGTTCGTTGTTGATACATGATGATCACGTGCACTGGGGTTTCCCAGACTGCGCATAATTAACTACATATCTTTTTCCTATAGTATAGTACGAAATGTTTTTGCAGGAATGTGTCAGTTTGCCTGTCGATGGAGGAACATGTCAGTGATATGGATCAAGAAATAGACGAAAACGACGATGTGGCAGTGGCCAGTGATCACAATTCTGTTAGTAGAATGGAAATGCCGTGTGGATAGGGCCTCCCGTCGGGTAGACCATTCGCCTGGTGCAATTCTTTCGAGTTGGCGCCACTTTCATGTGGATGGGGATGAAATGATGATGAGAAGGGCAACACAGTCCCTAAGCGGAGAAAATCTCCGACCCTGCCGGGAATCGAACCCAGGCCGTTAGGTATGACACTCCGTCGCGCTGACCACTCAGCTACCAAGGGCGGACATACTGTTAGTGAAACATACGATCATTCACAGAAATAACTTCAGGGCAATGGTGATGGGCCTCCTCTTCTTTCTCCAATAAAATACTTAAAGTATTAGTTCCAATTAAAGGTGTTCTGGGTGGCAGTAGCAAGGCATGTAGATCCCAGCGTTTAATGTCACTTTCGTAGACTTTCCTCTTATACCTGTAGCGTGGAGTGTCTATGTGTAAGTTTAAAATAAGGAATGTAGCCCTGTGTGAAAAAATTATTTGCCATAGAAATGTTACACTTTTTCAGAGGGCTAAATTCAGTTCTCTAGTCGCTAGTTTACCTGAACAATTTAAAAAACCGCACAGAATTATGTAGTTTTGTGGATACAACGTAAAATACTGCAGGTGTTATATAGTGCAAATAAAATCAACGGAAAATTATTTAAACAACGCTTACATATTACAAAAATAAATGTTTTATGATTTAAATTTAAATTTTCAAATGATTTCTGCCTTAAATCTCGCTGTAAACATAGCGGTTCTAGAGATTCCAGTTCGTAGTATATTTGACAGAAAAATCACTTCGTGAATAAAGACTAAATACACTTGGTCTTTTGTCTTAAAGTTGCAATCACTTTAAGTCTCTCACCTGCAGCGTTAATATTTTATCGTTATCATTCAGGCTGTTAACTAGATCTCCAGAAATTAAACTTTGATGAGTGCCTGTGCCCACAGTTGATAGAAAATGTTATTCCGTTTGTATTGGCATTAAATGCTGATTGTTTTATTTCTTCAATGCTACGTATCTTTGTTTCACTTCTTAATTGTTCTTCAGTCTGTACCCTATTGCTGGAACGTAGTAGTTTTATTTTTCTCGTACGCCCCTTCTAATACCTGCGGCCAGCGATTCGAAGCTATGAATGACTGCCCTTGGTTTCCTTCCGATAATGGTGTGCCTGTCCTTCTCGTTTGAATGTTCGTTTATCCGTTAGCGTGCGTCATTCTTGATATATTGCGACAGGAAGCGCATCCGGCTGCCCCTTCAATTAACCATCCTACGTCCAGTAGTAGCCATGACAACCTTGCGTTGGAGCAGGACACAGGGAGAAGAAATAGAAACGCGTTATTCCTGTTATTATTCCACCATCGTCGTCCGTCTCTCCAGTTAGAGTCGCTGGGGTAATCAGATTGGTATCGGTGTTGTTGCGCAGTTGGCAATGCTCTTTTCTGTTATTCACGTCACATGCGCGGCCATTCGGTTCTTTTCTGTCTACTCCATCGTTCTCGTGTTGATACATCTCTCATTTGATCATCTGGAAATCGTATTTCCGTTGCTTTCGTGATTTTTTCCGCCATTCCGTGTGGTCGTAAAATTCTGTCTGCTCACGTCTCTCCAGTCTTCTTCTAATGTACCAGTCACATCAACTGCCACTAAAAAATCTTTTAAAGCGTAATCTGGCTGTTAATAACTTTTTATGAGGTGCCGTATAAGTTTTCACTTTGAAATCCATGAAATATCTATTTTTGGCATCTCATAAGACCAGAAATTTTCTTTGTTTTCCCCATTTCTGTCTAAACTAACTTTCGATTTAGAATTTCACACAGTACATACTTATAAGTAATGTAGTGTATGTCAGTCAATACTCTCCTTCTGTGGTGGGTTTCAGATTACTCTGTACAAAAAAACCAATATCCATTTACAGCACGCTATTTGTAGAGTTCCTCTCCACTTCTCAGCAACGCAGCTTCTTTCTCTAGCACGACGGGTATAAGACGATTTTTCTCAAAATATCCGACGTCATGAAGCACTGTGCATTGATTCGAATTACTTGAACGGCGATCAGGACCTCTAGGAATCATTGCATTAGAAGTCACCCAACATTTCACATTGTAGAGCCGATATTGCAGCTTTGACATAATCATACCTGTCTTTCTGTGGAGAAGCCACACTTTATGTACAGACACATCCAGTAGCCACGTAGAAATTGGCCGTTCCCCCAATTTCTTTCCTGTAATACTAATACTACACAGGGAAATTCCCGTTTCAAACTCCTAAGATCTGTAGAGGGGAATGAGTAGGTAGTAATCCGAATTGGATCCCAGGTCCTGAAACGTACTGTTTGCGCCCTACAACCATTTCAAAGCATGTTGTTAACGCAAACACTTTTACCATTAATTTATTAGGTGCTATCCAGTGCATCACTTATTTTACAGTTCCACTGATTAATAGCCAAAGAAACTGGTAATGTATTCGTTGATGTTTTCTCTTCAACGTAATGCATTACAGACTCGTCCAATTCGGGGTGATTTGCCTCCGTGGAGCACCACAGTCGCGCCTACTGACGATGAAGGTACTTCTTCTCGAAGCTGTTGCATAATTGGGCGAAAAGGGTATGCGATGGAATCGGACGTTGTGGAGGAGGACCATGATAATGGTGACGGGCAGATCTTCCATTACCGTGAGTTCCGCTATTCAACAGAATCATGTCACTGTACTCTACGAACGTATACTCAGCCGCGTTGCTCTAACGCTCACAGGTACTTGAGTGAAGCTCAAACCAGGTAAGAAGTAGGTTACATGTCATCTGACATCAGCCTTAACCACCTACCAACATGACTACTCTTGGTTGAAATGGCTCTGAGCACTATGGGACTTAACTGCTGAGCTCATCAGTCCCCTAGAACTTAGAACTACTTAAACCTAACTAACCTAAGGACATCACATACCTCCATGCCCGAGGCAGGATTCGATCCTGCGACCGTAGCGGTAGTGCGGTTCCAGACTGTAGTGCCTAGAACCGCTAGGCCACTCCGCCCGTCATGACTACTCTGTTGCATACCTATCTAGCAAACATGTTTTCTGACGGTTGTAGCACGGGAAACGATACGTTTCCGGACTTGGGTTCCTCTTCAAAAATTTTGTACTCTCTCCCCTGTACAAGTCCTAGAAGTTTGTAGGTGTGAGCCTGGAGGCCTATCGCGCGATAACGACTTTGGTAGTCGTCTCTCATGTTTGCGCAGGACTCTGAAAGGAGTGCGTCTCCCTCTGAAAGACAGGGGTACACCCAGGACTTAGTTGTCTGGTTGTGACAGTATGGGTTGTGGAGCGGAATCAAAAACAAGTTTTCTGGCAGCGTACGCTCTGTCGGTACAACTAAGCTCTCAATATCTCCTCCTGAACGAAACATTATTCATCGTGTGACATCTTCGAAGTGTATAGAGTTCATTACGAGTGAGGTACCGGGCTGTCAATGGCAGGCACACCATGACGGACTGGTGTTTTTTTTGTTGTGTTCGACATGCACGTATTCTCGCCCCCGTGGAGATAGGCTGCAATGCACCTCCATATGGCTGAGAGAGAGTTGCCATTAAGTTCTGCTACATTTTGTTTCTGCGAGGCTTTCAAATTGTGGACTATTTCTCCGATATACCATTTGAGTGAATTTTTATTATCATCTTGGATTATTTCTGTACTGGAGTGTAACTGATTTCAAGTGTTCTTGGAAGGAGGAGGCTACCATGCTAAGCACCCATGGCTTTCATTCTGTTCTTACACGTGCCGTCTTTTTGGCTCATGGCGTTTTGGTAACTCAGCTTGGTGTTTAAATGAAGTGCAAATCATATTTTTTGTACCTGTCTGATGCACAAGCCACGACTTAATGTTGTAAATTCTAACATGTGCCCATTTACTTTAGTGGCATGAATTTTCATATTTTGATTGGCTTTGGCTTGCCGTGTCGGTACTAAATTATGTTATCCTATTATATCGCCTTATGCGTCAATGCATGTTTATGGGTGTTTAACCACAGCATACTATTTCCCGTAAATATCAGCCGTAAATTAAAACTATTTTAGGTTGTGTTTTTGCTGCAGTGGATGAATGATATTTCCTTACTGGAATGCAATGGCTCACATAGTAATCAGTTCGTCTGAGTATATATTGTATACTGGTGACTTAAGGTTTCTCCGCATAGTTGACGTGACTATGAGACGGTGAGATGATTGTAGAAGCGTTTGTGCGCCTCCACCAAATACATTGCGAGATAAAATGCTCTATTCTGGTTGTAATTATGTTCTAAATCTTCAGATTAAAAAGAACTATATATTTCTTAAAGATTCCTTGATTGCGGGCCCTGCTGAAGCCGTTAGATCTTATTTATATTCAAAGGAGACTATTCCAATCTGTTGGAATGCCTTGCATTAGAATGTATATTTGGGAAGGAATCACTTGTAGTGTCTTTATAGTAGTCAGTATTTTGAGATATCTATTCTGTACTGCGGGAACGTGTCACTAAGATTTCTCTAAGGGTATCGTCGGTGGCAGGGTTGGTATTGAAACGGCCCACTGAACCTGAGGCTGTCGACCAGGTTGGTGTCGCCAGCGTGGTCTGTCCCAGGGCATGGCTGCGGTGTCTGGTCTCCTGCCGCAGCATTCTGCATTAACCTAGTCGGGGTGCTACCTACAGTTCCTCTCGCCTATATTTTAGGCAAGTTAAATTATCGTGATTTGCTCATATTGGTTTTCTAGGCACTCAATCCATGTCAGCTTTCAGGGCTTCCTAAGATCTTTGACCATTAAACTGTTTAAGTGGTTTTCACAGAAATTCTTATTGGCGTTCTCTAACGGCTAAGTATGTTTTTAGTAAATTAATGTTTCTTTGAAAACGTATCTCGGTATTTTCTCTAAGGTATGAGAATTTAATTAATTGTTGATTTAAAAACTACAATGTAAGTTATTATTTATTTAAAGCAAGGCGAAAATTTCTATTTTAAAGGCTTTGTTAAAGGACGGCTCATCTCCCGTTTTTATGTGAAAGTAAATTCTGAAATTTATTCTGGGCGTTATTGGGTACTGTGCGTTCATGTTATCCAGGTGTATTTGCACACTAGTAATCCATCAGTTCTAAGATACTGCTTCTATTAAAATTGTTTTTCATTTGTGTTTTAAATGTGTACAATTTATTTTTTAAAGTAGCTTGGTAATTGAGGTAATTGCTCTGTTTGTTACCATATACTTCTTACCTTGTATTAAATTTTGTGACAAAGTGTATGTAATTTGTAACGAAGAGTGATTCTTAAATTATGCCACGTACTAAACTAGTGAATGAAGCATTTGTAATCCCTTAGGCTGTCCATCCCGTAAAGTCATGCAGCCACATAAGAGGCTGTAATTTCCCCCTTCAATGGGAATTTCCGAACACCCTGTATAGAACCATATTTTCGTCCATTCGCTAATTTTCCCGACATTTTAGTTGTTTTCTTTAAGAATATATTATCTTAGTACCAGGATTCTTTTCTTTTAGTGTCTGGAATATCAGCCCACTCAGCTGCGCGGATTGATGCCGTGGCTACTGTTACTGTTACTGCGAAATTGTCTATTCATCTCGTAATGGTCATTCCACTTTCCTTGCTGCTTTGATTTGGTAATCAGAATCTATAACTCATTTTGGAACGCGTCATAGAGATTAAAGTTGATATTCACTGGGCAGCTGATTATCTCGAATATTCCCAGGTGCACAATAACCTCGTTGATTTAGGTGAACCAAAAACGTTTTTTGTCGGATTAGGTAGTCCAAATAAAACCAATAGGGCAGATTTTTACGAGAAAGTGGATCGCAGTTTTGAATCAGAGATGCCGTACATTTTCCAAATGCCTTTTGGTACTCTCCATTCCTTTTTATATCAACTCTTTGGTATATTTGAAAATCCACTCGATAAGCTATGTTTGTGGTTAGACACAATGCTTCAAATCTAGTGCATATCTCTCAAAAGTTACTTGCGTCCGTGTCTTCCAAAATAGTTCATGTTGCTCTCTTCATAATCCATATGTGACTCAGGCTGTTAGTGGAGACAAAACTCTTTTTTTTAGCATATCTTTTAATGGACGAAATTTCCACATTTTGTCATTTACCATGATTTGTCCGTTATAACATTAGTTAATGAATCTCATAACTGTTTCTAATCTGTCTCTCTTCATCATGTCCCGGCGGAGGTTCGAGTTCTCCCACAGGCATGGGTGTGTGTGTGTGTGTGTGTGTGTGTGTGTGTGTGTGTGTGTGTGTGTGTGTGTGTGTGTGTGTTTGTCCTTAGGATAATTTATGTTAAGTAGTGTGTAAGCTTAGGGATTGATGACCTTAGCAGTTAAGTCCCATAAGGTTTCACACACATTTGAACATTTTTTCTTCGTCATGTTTTGCACCATTTCATTTCTTATATCCAATCCCCAATCCCAATATCTTTTCTCTAAGTTGGAGGATTATAGTCAAAGAGAATTATAATTGCTAGGAAACCATTTATTTATCAACGTTTTAGTTTAGGGAATGAGCAGTTCTTGAAGAAAGCATATTTTGTTGATTCATTAATGAGAATTTTAACTATTTCATTATTCCAAAACAGTTTAAAAACTCTGAACTGGAGACAAGAATCTTTATTTACTGTTTTCACGGCCGAGAAATGTAGCATTAACACTTGCAGATCCTTCTTTTCCCAGTCTCAGACTACAGATTTTTTAAAAATACCTTTAGCGTTTGTTTTATCTGAATCTACATCTTCTGGTTCATCGTTATGAGAGCAGTCATTACCAGGTTCACCAAGTAACCTGTTTTTGTCGTCAAAACGAGTACTGAATTAGCCTGGTCTAAGTTTATTGCCGTGGTCTATGTTTATCTATCTTACCAGCCCCATATTTTTCATCCGAATCTGCATCTAGCATCACATCAGCTTCGGATGGCTCAGTAAATATATATATGGCAACTTCCTCCTCCTAGAGTATAGCCACATTTTCAAACACGCTATGGGCTACTGTCGAAGACGGAATCTTTATACTGACTGTTCTTTCTAGTGTTACATAAATACAACAAAGTATTAAAAACTAAGTTAGGAACCATAACAATAAATTGCATGTTGCAGCTAACCTTTTGTCATACTTGCAGTACCCTCAATATTACAATCATGAAGGAAATATTATGTGATATATTACGAGAGAAAATAATACTGACACTAACTTTTTCCTGGTTACTACTGGCAGAAAGCCGCTTTAAATAACAATAGCAGAGCGTTTTTATCTGAGAGACATGCAACCCGTAGGCATTCCATATACATGCATTGTTGCCAACAAAAATTACTGACAGACTGTTACGTGATATTTGTTACGCTAGGCAGAACTAGGTTGAACTACTTGCGTAACATCTTTTTAAAGTGTTGTACATGGTTGGAGCAGCAAACTTAGAATGAAATCCTCTTGCAGAAATAGTAAACAGCCAATCAGTTGCAAATTAGAACGTTTATCTAAACCCCTTTGCCATAGCTTCTGCGCTTATAAAAACGCCTTCTTCAAAAGGAAAGTATAAATAACTCGATTAATGTTGTGACACAGAACCG
Source organism: Schistocerca serialis cubense (assembly GCF_023864345.2). Lineage (NCBI taxonomy): Eukaryota > Metazoa > Arthropoda > Insecta > Orthoptera > Acrididae > Schistocerca > Schistocerca serialis. The sequence continues at coordinate 542,355,056 of NC_064641.1, read as the reverse complement.
TTGAAATATAGTCGAAACGCGTCGTCACTAGTTGTACATTGGTGACAGAAGTACCATACGAAAGAAACCATGTGGACAATTTTTAAATTTAATATGGAAGTCAAATTTTATATTTGATGCAAACCTGTTGTCCATATTTTCCTTCTGAAGAAGACGTATTTATAAAGGTTGAAACCGTGGTAAAGAGATTTTAGTAAACCCAATTTGCAACTGATTGGCTTTTCACAATTTCTAATAGGAGATTCGCAATATTTTTCTAAATTCATGTGAGGAGCATTTTGACAAAATGAATTTTCGTCTCTTTGTAAGTCTAGCTTCAGTTGGTGGCGATGATTCCCCACAGTAGTGCATCTCTTTGCAGATAGCGTTTGAAGAGCTTGTTCTTGTGGCTTTCAGTCTAAGTTTGCACCAGAGCACCATTGAACATTTTATGAATATTGCTGGATGTACGTTGCATTTTCTGGTTGTAAATTAAGAAAATTGCCTTTACCGTATTGTATTACCCTCTCTCATGTACATCGCTATTTTGGCTTCTGCCCTCATGCCATCAATAGTTCTCAGAGAATTTCCTGTACTTGTGGCATTCCCGACTTGCTATTTCAACTGACTGAGTCCTGCTCGCAAATTTATAACACTGAATCACCACCAAACTCAAAACTTCAAACTCTGATTGCTTTGACTTGATTCTTAAATCCCTTTACTTCTTGTTCAACAGTTCCACGTCAAAAGTTAAAGCTTCTTTTACTGTTTTTGACTCCTGATGAAAGCTGTCCTACAACCTACCTGTTTTTTTTCCGAAATATCTCATGGTCGTTCTCTTGTGCATCAGTTCATGTACTAAGAACTTCCACGTAATTCACGTTTGCTTTTGACTTGCAGTAATCTAAAACTTCATGGACTCCATCTGATAACTCCTTGACTTGTATTAGAATATTTTATCTTGCACTTCATGCCATTTCTTAAATTGGTCGTCGACCGTTTTTACTATCTGTTGATTTTCTGTCGACTCCACATACTGAATTTCACTTCAGTTGTGGGTTCCAAACTTCGGAATTTTTCCATCCAATTTTATTCCTATTCATGTGATTTGTTGTCTAAACCTTGTTTATTTTCTTTGGAATTGATTGGTAAGATATCTTCTATTCCTTCTATCTGAATGTTTTGTGCATATTAAAAAAAACCTTCCTTGTGGAAATGACCATGTCCATATATATGCCGCTCACAGATGGTCGTTACGTCCCAAAAACACAATATACAGTAGTACATCTGTTTACATAACGTGAACATGTTCTACATATTGAAGATCCACCTTCCGCTGTTTAAAATAGATTTTCAGTGTTTAGAATACATCCATCATATGTGAACAGATGTGCTACTGTATACAGTGTTTTTGTGACAAAAAAATCATCCGTGAGATGGATATATTCTAAATACTGAAAATCAATATTAAACAGCGTAGGGTGGATCTGAAATATTTAGAACATGTCCACGTTATGGAAACAGATGTGCTACTGTGTACTGTGTTTTTGTATCGTAACGATCATCTGTGAGCTGCATATATATGGACATGGCCATATGTACAAGATGGTTTATGTTTTTAAATATTTTAGTTATAATAAAGATTTACAATCTGCTGCTTTTTATCTACATGACACCTTGGCGTGTGGTCCACCTTAAGATAAACCTGTTTCATTAAAAAAATTTAAGACCCGCAAGACGATAGTAATGCCTGTCAAAACCTGCTGCTTTAATTAAAAAAGTATTTATGTCGCTTCAGAAAGTCTTTAGCAAACATCTGGGTGGGTGCTGTGGTCGTCTAAGATAAATGACACACCATTGCTTGTGTGGATACTTGAAACTACTTTTGTATGTTGGATTATTTACCGATGATATTGCATTGTGATATCTAAGTTTCATCTTGAATTAATTAAATTATTGCCCTCTACGGTACCAACGCCTGCTCTGTTTCAACGTAATTTCAATAATTTGGTCATTAAGGAGGAGTAGAACCCTCCGGTTGGCATCTTATCGGGATTACCGTGAAAAAAAGGAAGATATGAATGTTAGAGGAACAGAAGAGAAGGCTGAGGTTTACTTGCTTGCAGAGGCATATTGCATAAATGAAATAAAAGAAAGATTGCATTAAACAAGAAGAAAGATGGTAATTGGTCGCCGGCCGATGTGGCCGAGCGGTTCTAGGCGCTTCAGTCTGGAACCGCGCTACCACTACGGCCACAGTTTCGAATCCGGCCTCGGGCATGGAAGTGTGTGATGTCCTTAGGTTAGTTAGGTTCAAGTAGTTCTAAGTTATAGGTGACTGATGACCTCAGATGTTAAGTCCCATAGTGCTCAGAGCCATTTGAACCATTTGGTAATTGATCCATGATTATGCGAGCAAGTATATGTAAAAACAGACATAAGGGGGGAAGAGACAAAATTTCTTCAGTAGAAAACGATTTGCTTTCGCCGACATGACTTGGTCGTAGCTTGCTAAAAAATAGCGCACACGCCAAATACATCGAAATACATCCAAATGTCGGGGAGCAAAAGTACGCAGCTCACATAAACAAAAATTATTATTTCAAATAGGACGGCGTAAATCATCCAAGGTTGTGCCAAGGATAAACAGATACAGTAAGAACTACGATATATTTCTGTAGTATCTGAATGTCGCTGCCAAGATGAGTCAGAGATAATGAAAACCTGTCAGCTATATTCGAAAGTTCTTATCAGTTGGCTAGAGATTAAAGCAGCCATTTCATCTCTACCACGAAACTGCAGAGTGATTGAGACGGAAATCATACAGACTAAAAGCTGACAGAGAATCTCATTTACTACACACACTGGAAAACACATGGGGCCAAACAAAATTTTATATTGTGGTGGAGTACGACAGCCCGAGCGTTTTGTTGTAGCGTATGCGTAAACTCTAAACCAATACAAATACTTTACTAAACAATGTGAAGCACGTAAGAAATCGGGGCGTTTGCAGTAGAAAGTAAAAACGAGAAACTCGCTCCTCATTTTTTTTCAGATTGCTTGGATATCGGTCACAATAAAATATTGCTCTATGAAACTCTTTCCCAACGGGAATAACAAGCTTTTCAAAGGGGGCAAATATATATTCAAAATCATAAGCCCTTAACCTGACACACAGAATCGAGGATCAATATCTCGTCCCACTGAGATCAAACCTTTAAAATAAAAGGTGCACGAATTGTCACATAAAATATCAATACACGTACAACAAGAGCGCACCCATCCAAGGAACTTGTTCCAAAACCCCTAACTACACTCCTGGAAATTGAAATAAGAACACCGTGAATTCATTGTCCCAGGAAGGGGAAACTTTATTGACACATTCCTGGGGTCAGATACATCACATGATCACACTGACAGAACCACAGGCACATAGACACAGGCAACAGAGCATGCACAATGTCGGCACTAGCACAGTGTATATCCACGTTTCGCAGCAATGCAGGCTGCTATTCTCCCATGGAGACGATCGTAGAGATGCTGGATGTAGTCCTGTGGAACGGCTTGCCATGCCATTTCCACCTGGCGCCTCAGTTGGACCAGCGTTCGTGCTGGACGTGCAGACCGCGTGAGACGACGCTTCATCCAGTCCCAAACATGCTCAATGGGGGACAGATCCGGAGATCTTGCTGGCCAGGGTAGTTGACTTACACCTTCTAGAGCACGTTGGGTGACACGGGATACATGCGGACGTGCATTGTCCTGTTGGAACAGCAAGTTCCCTTGCCGGTCTAGGAATGGTAGAACGATGGGTTCGATGACGGTTTGGATGTACCGTGCACTATTCAGTGTCCCCTCGACGATCACCAGTGGTGTACGGCCAGTGTAGGAGATCGCTTCCCACACCATGATGCCGGATGTTGGCCCTGTGTGCCTCGGTCGTATGCAGTCCTGATTGTGGCGCTCACCTGCACGGCGCCAAACACGCATACGACCATCATTGGCACCAAGGCAGAAGCGACTCTCATCGCTGAAGACGACACGTCTCCATTCGTCCCTCCATTCACGCCTGTCGCGACACCACTGGAGGCGGGCTGCACGATGTTGGGGCGTGAGCGGAAGACGGCCTAACGGTGTGCGGGACCGTAGCCCAGCTTCTTGGAAACGGTTGCGAATGGTCCTCGCCGATACCCCAGGAGCAACAGTGTCCCTAATTTGCTGGGAAGTGGCGGTGCGGTCCCCTACGGCACTGCGTAGGATCCTACGGTCTTGGCGTGCATCCGTGCGTCGCTGCGGTCTGGTCCCAGGTCGACGGGCACGTGCACCTTCCGCCGACCACTGGCGACAACATCGATGTACTGTGGAGACCTCACGCCCCACGAGTTGAGCAATTCGGCGGTACGTCCACCCGGCCTCCCGCATGCCCACTATACGCCCTCGCTCAAAGTCCGTCAACTGCACATACGGTTCACGGCCACGCTGTCGCGGCATGCTACCAGTGTTAAAGACTGCGATGGAGCTCCGTATGCCACGGCAAACTGGCTGACACTGACGGCGGCGGTGCACAAATGCTGCGCAGCTAGCGCCATTCGACGGCCAACACCGCAGTTCCTGGTGTGTCCGCTGTGACGTGCGTGTGATCATTGCTTGTACAGCCCTCTCGCAGTGTCCGGAGCAAGTATGGTGGGTCTGACACACCGGTGTCAATGTGTTCTTTTTTCCATTTCCAGGAGTGTATGTCCAATACCTTGAGGAAACACCAGAAAGAGAATATCAGCACATGGGCACAAGCTACAATAACACGTTAACCCAAAGATTCGGTAAGTTAAGTGTAAGTAGAAAGCGTAAAGGGAAATTGCAAGAGGCCTTTGGGATGTCATACTAGTAACATTTAGTGAAGATGTTCAATGATCAGTTTTTGCACATGCAATATGTGTATGTAAAGGGTTAAAGTCTGTGTTAGTGATTGTTGCTGTAGGGACAATGACTTTATGGGACGATAGGAAAAGTGTGTGTTTATGTACATACGTTGAGTACGTTTTAAATATGACGGTTTTATATAATGTATGACTACAGTATATATTTCAATTCATTTGGCTGTGTGTGGTTCCTCGGTAGCATTAATATATTTAATTATACCTTAGAACTGGGGCCTAGACGTATTAAAAGATATTTTCGTTGCGTTGGGTTTCAATCAGAGCTTAATAAAAGGCAAATGTCTGCATTCAATAACACGAATCGTACTACGATACGTTTATAACTATAGCTTGAAGTATTTTTCTTAAAAAGACAAGAGTTCTTCGTTGCTCTAATGGTGTAGTAACTCCAAACTCATAGAAAGTAATAACGAGGCATGATAAAAGAGGGAAAGAATATGCATTACAGCAACATTGGCTGAATGACGTTATAACTTAATGCTACATCCAAGTGATGAGATGCGCAAGGGAGTATTAATACACTGATAAACGTATAGTATACCATATGAACACATGGGAATGAAGCAAACTGAACAAATGAGAACAATTTTTCAAAAAATTAAATGAAGAATTTCATCCTTTATTTCGGTGGCAGGAGGAACAAGACTTCTGGTCAGGTGAATACAGGGTTATAAATACAAAATCAAATAGGGGTAATGCAGGAGTAGGTTTAATAATGAATAGGAAAGTAGGAGTGCGGGTAAGCTACTAGAAACAGCATAGTGAACGTATTATAGTGGCCAAGATAGACACGAAGCCCATGCCTACTACAGTAGTACAAGTTTATATGCCAACTAGCTCTGAAAATGACGAAGAAATTGAAGAAATGTATGATGAGATAAAAGAAATTATTCAGGTAGTGAAGGGAGACGAAAATTTAGTAGTCATGGGTGACTGGAATTCGAGAGTAGGAAAAGGGAGAGAAGGAAACATAGTAGGTGAATATGGATTGGGGCTAAAAAATAAAAGAGGAAGCCGTCTGGTAGAGTTTTGCACAGAGCATAACTTAATCATAGCTAACACTTGGTTGAAGAATCATAAAAGAAGGCTGTATACATGGAAGAATCCTGGAGATTCTAAAAGATATCAGACAGATTATATAATGGTAAGACAGAGATTTAGGAACCAGGTTTTTAATTGTAGGACATTTCCAGGGGAAGATGTGGACTCTGACCACAATCTATTGGTTATGAACTGTGGATTAAAACTGAAGATATTGCAAAAACGTGGGAATTTAAGGAGACGGGCCCTGGAGAAACTGACTAAACCAGAGGTTGTACAGAGTTTCAGGGACAGCATAAGGGAACAATTGACAAGAATGGGGGAAAGAAATACAGTAGAAGACGAATGGGTAGCTCTGAGGGATGAAGTAGGTAAAAAGAAGAGGGCTAGTAGAAATCCTTGCGTAACAGAAGAAATATTGAATTTAATTGATGAAAGGAGAAAATATAAAAATGCAGTAAATGAAGCAGGCAAAAAGGAATACAAATGTCTCAAAAATGAAATCGATAGGAAGTGCAAAATGGCTAAGCAGGGATGGCTAGAGGACAAATGTAGGGATGTAGAGGCTTATCTCACTAGGGGTATGATAGATAAAGCCCAAAGGAAAATTAAAGAGACCTTTGGAGGAAAGAGAGCCACTTGTATGAATATCAAGAGCTCAGATGGAAACCAAGTTCTAAGCAAAGAGGGGAAAGCAGAAAGGTGGAAGGATACATAGAGGGTCTATACAAGGGCGATGTACTTGAGGACAATATTATGGAAATGGAAGAGGATGTAGATGAAGATGAAATGGGAGATACGATACTGCGTGAAGAGTTTGACAGAGCACTGAAAGACCTGAGCCGAAACAAGGCCCCGGGAGTAGACAACATTCCATTAGAACCACTGGCGGCCATGGGAGAGCCAGTCCTGACAGAACTCTACCATCTGGAGAGCAAGATGTACAAGACAGGCGAAATACCCTCAGACTTCAAGAAGAATATAATAATTCCAATTCCAAAGAAAGCAGGGGTTGACAGAAGTGAAAATTACCGAACTATCAGTTTAATAAGTCACAGCTGCAAAATACTAACGCGAATTCTTTACAGACGAGTAGAAAAACTGGTAGAAGCCGACCTCGGGGAAGATCAGTTTGGATTCCGTAGAAATGTTGGAACACGTGAGGCAACACTGATCTTACGACTTATCTTAGAAGCTAGATTAAGGAAAGGCAAACCTACGGTTCTAGCATTTGTAGCTTAGAGAAAGCTTTTGGCAATGTTGACTGGAATACTCTCTTTCAAATTCTGAAGGTGGCAGGGGTAAAATACAGGGAGCGAAATGCTATTTACAATTTGTACAGAGACCAGATGGCAGTTATAAGAGTCGAGGGGCATGAAAGGGAAGCAGTGGTTGGGAAGGGAGTGAGACAGGTTGTAGCCTCTCCCCGTTGTCATTCAATCTGTATATTGAGCAAGCAGTGAATGAAACAAAAGAAAAATTTGGAGTAGGTATTAAATTCCAGGGAGAAGAAATAAAAACTTTGAGGTTCGCCGATGACATTGTAATTCTGTCAGAGACAGCAAAGGACTTGGAAGAGCAGTTGAACGTAATGGGCAGTGTCTTGAAAGGAGGATATAAGGTGAACATCAACAAAAGCAAAACGAGGATAAAGGAATGTAGTCGAATTAAGTCGGGTGATGCTGAAGGAATTAGATTAGAAAATGAGACACTTAAAGTAGTAAAGGAGTTTTGCTATTTGGGGAGCAAAATAACTGCTGATGGTCGAAGTAGAGAGGATATAAAATGTAGACTGGCAATGGCAAGGAAAGCGTTTCTGAAGAGGAGAAATTTGTTAACATCGTGTATAGATTTAAGTGTCAGGAATTCGTTTCTGAAAGTATTTGTATGGAGTGTAGCCATGTATGGAAGTGAAACATGGACAATAAATAGTTTGGACAAGAAGAGAATAGAAGCTTTCAAAATGTGGTGCTACAGAAGAATGTTGAAGATTAGGTGGGTAGGTCTTGTAACTAATGAATAGAATTAGGGAGAAGAGAAGTTTGTGCCACAACTTAACTAGAAGAAGGGATCGGTTGGTAGGACATGTCCTGAGGCATCAAGGGATCACAAATTTAGCATTGGAGGGCAGCGTGGAGAGTAAAAATCGTAGAAGGAGACCAAGAGATGAATACACTAAGCAGATTCAGAAGGATGTAGGTTATACTAGGTACTGGGAGATGAAGGAGCTTGCACAGGATAGATTAGCATGGAGAGCTGCATCAAACCAGTCTCAGGACTGAAGACGACAACAACAACATTGGTCAGAATTTGGAGACTTAAATATTCCCTTTTAATTCTGTTTTCTTTGTTAGACAGAATTATGAACTTGTGCAAGTAACTGGCAGTACATGCGCTCTTTTGCTTGCTTAACAATCAAGTGTCATTAAAGATTAGTCTTTGTGTCCGCTTAAGCCTTAACGTTAGGTATTTGAAACGCATCGCATTAGCGTCAGATGCTTGTTTTCTGTCACGTCATGTAGACCCTGTTGCTTCCAGTTGCTGCCTAAATTAAAAACTATTAACTACCCCCACTCTTTCTCCTTAATGCTGTTCCATTTACTTAAATTCCTACCTTACTGCAATTTATTTAGTTTAAAGCCGCAGTTCACAACCAATAAGGCATGCTCGAATCCACATCTGCTGCTGAAAATATTTTTGAGGTCAAACCTTGATTTAGAAATAGGCAGCCTACAGTTCTATAATCTATCTGAAAAATATAATCATGGCATCTTGCTGTCTAATATACTCTGTAGATGAAATAGTCCTCCATTCCGATCTCCGTTCGGGTTACTCAAGATGTTCTCATCAGGAAAGGAAATGACGTTCTAAGTATCGGAGCGTGGAACGTTCGACTCCTTAATCGAGTGCGTAGGTTAGAGAATATGAAAACAGAAAGAGTTGAACTTAGATACAGTGGGAACTTGAGAAGTGTGATTGCAGGAAGAACAGAACTTCCGTTCAGGTGATTCGTGGTTATGAACACAAAATGAAATAGAAGAAATGCAGAAGTATGTCAGACTGAAAATAAACAGAAGTGTGTATCGACTACTACGAACTGCAGACTGAAAGCACTTTAATGCCCAATACTGTCTCAAAACTAAAGCCGCAGCTTCTTATTTAAGAACTAAGAAACTGCCCATTAGACAAAATATGATGAATGAGAAGTATTATACGAGTAAAGTGCGAGAAATGGAGATGATTCAGTCTGTTAAAATACTAACGAAAATAATTTAAATAACATCTATACGTATTGTGATACAAGCTGTGGATATAAAGTTGGCCTTTTTTCGAGTTTTCAGCTTAAACTTTTAATTTGAATTAATTTATCCAGCAACTGCGCTCATTAGTGTAACAGCTATTAAGTGGAGCCCTGTAGATTAATTGCCCACCATTTCGCGCTCTTCTTTGATTGGCTACCGTCACATACGTAACTCTACAACGGTGAAGACTTCATCTATAGCAACTGCACAGATTTTAGTCGGTTCAGCATTCTCTCACTGTTCTGCCATTACCACGTTTATTTTTACTTTATTTACTTTTTCGTGGTCTGTATGTAAACGCTATCATAGAATGTCAGTGATATGCCCAAAGGCGTATATGTTCTGGGCTAGCACTTCTCAGATATACTCACTTTCTGTACTCATTTCACATATTAAGATATCAACATAAAATACGTTGAAATTATGGAATTAGTCAACAATAAATTTAAATTCGGCACTCAGTAGGACACACTACTTAAATAACAGGCAAGTAAAATTAGAAAATATAAATAATCAACGCACCTTTCTTATATAAAATTGTAACAATATGTGTGTTGGAAATTAGCTTTATTATTCGTATTGAATTAGAATTATAAGTGTGTTCCATACCATCGCACTTTGCAGTTAAGCCAGACAAATTTGTTCTGAACAAAATAAAGAAATAGCTACACTGTCAACTGCCGTACGAAGATTCCCCAGAAAGCCTCGGCATACACAACAAACAGTATCAGGGACGACGACTATACAACCTTCATTAATACTACGCAAAAGTACATTGAGTGTATCTAATAATGGTGATCAATTATTGCTTCACGTATAGGTTGCAACTGAGAAGAAGACCTCTTTTAATTGTCATGCTGTTTTTTTTTCGGTACCTGCGTTTTCTTTTAAAGAATAATATAGGTGTAGAGCGTACCCCAGTTTTAAATTATTCTAGATTTTACAATTAGTAACGCTTAAGGAACGTCTGTTTTCAAATAAAAATCACTGGGTACTTTTGACGCACTACTAGATTTAGGGTTTTGAATCTGTCGTATTCAATCAGAGTAGTTCCTCCGAGTGCACCACGGTACGCCCTCAATGCTATTTGGACATAGGCTTTTCCTAGCTATAGTAGGCTGTGCTAGCAGCTGTTTGAAGTTATCTGTTATACAATAAGCTTGCAGATTACATCTACTGCAGTCATAGTAGTAGCTATGATATAGTACATACCTCTCTTTCTTTGTGTCTGTGTATGTGTGTGTCTAAGTTGTAACATAGATTCTTACACTGTTTTACTTCATATTTTTCCAGGAAGAACTGCAGTAGTTTTGAAAAATAAAACTAAATTACCAAAATTTGTACTAATTTTAATGTCTAATATTACATACTCTTCTCAGATATTACGGCAACATAGCGCACACTGTAAGTTTACAGCATCTCATGTTATCCTAAGCAAATATCATGGATGAAGTCAGTATCGTCTGCCGTTTGTAAAAACGTTAACAGTTTGTCAGCAACATGCGCAATATGAAGGAAAGAAATTCATTTACATAATTAAGTTTAACAGAGAAGAAACTCAATGCTTACATGCAAATTTGTTTTCAACAAACCAAATATACTAAAGGAAATTCACGGAAGAGTTGTATCAGACTTAAATGTTGTCGATGTCTGGACATAAGGTCAACTAGAAAAATAAATTTGTAGAAAGATATCTAATTTTCAATTGTTTTCTAGCTGGAGATGTTCTTTCAAACACCTGTATTAATTTTTTCTTTTATTGACGTCGGTCTGAAGAGAAACTTCTGCACAAATACAGACAAATTGTTGGCAGTCTTTTGTAGAGTGTCACTCGACTGTGACGTAAACAGATCGGCTTGGTTTTGCGATTTCTAGCAGTGTACTTTGTAACCGAATTATGAAGATGCTTGTGCATTTTAGCCCTGCAATCACCTTAGTTCGAACCTATCATCCAAAGAGCAAGAAGAATGTATCTGAAGCCGATGTAAAAAAATCGAATTACTCCCTCTGACTGGAAGTGACGCTGGCAGTCTGATGTCTTCATAAACGATGAACATATTCTGTGTGAATTTAAATGAGTAACTGCTACGAAGCAAATAAAAAAAGTGAGTTAAGCAAATTATTAGAATTCGGCTGCATCAGTTCATGGCAGAATTTAGTATTTCACTCCACTTTTACTGTAGCCAGATGCACAGTCTAGAAATGTTTCCCTAACGAAACTAATGAAACCACAAAAAAGGTTAAAGTCATTTGCTTGTACAACGCCACGGTTAACCGGCAGTGCAATAAAGTTCTGAAAAAGTTATGGCCACGGTTTATTACGATGTCCGTTTTTTGAATGTCGTACGTCGTCCATCACTTTTTTATATCTGTAAGCCTCATTGTTTTGAAGACACTTGTAGCATGACCAAAGTCAGAATTTTATTATCATATCATTAAAAGGAATACCATTTATAACGTTGAGTTACATTACAAGCTCACTGACTTTATACCAGTTGCTTAAATAAATAAAAAATAGCAAACCTGATGAATTAAAGAAAAATTTTTGGAGATAATTTTAAACCAAGGGCAACCACAGCCAACATACTTATACATAAAAAGTTTTAGATAATGTGGATTGACAGTCATGAAACAATTTTTAAAAGAGTAAACCGTCATTTAACTGTGTATTACAATATTTAGCTTCGGTATTGTGTAAATTTTGTCTTTTGTGACATAACCAAGTACAATGCTAAAAGTATCTACCCCCTTATTGAGTCATATCTCTTAAGGCAGTCCAAAGCTTTGGACTGGCTTGACAGATATGACATAATAATTGTCTAGCAATGTTTAGTTTTGCACTTAATGAGGGCCTGAAAGCCTAAATCTAGAAAGCACATCAGATAAGTATAGCAATATACAAACAGCGGTTTAATCTTTTAAAAAGTAGTCATAGATAATTTACAGAACTTCCAAGGAGTAACATCCAGATGTTAAAATGATTAAAAGTCATGAAAATATAACCGAATGAAAAGTCTTTAATTCATGATATATGTATTTACAAATATGACTGTAGTGAATTAACAAGATTGCATTCAGCTATACATTCGTCACTTTCACCCGTTTTAACATATTAATTTTACTGCTTCAGTGTTCCGTAAACTGTGTAAAGAAAGTTAATACCTACCCATAACATCACGTGTATATCAAAATACAGACGCAGCAGAAACGGCTTCTGGCCATCATTTATGTTCCAGTGAAATTCTGTATTTCCAGTACACAGAATAGCGTGATATTTTTCGATCGTAGTTTACGATTTACGAATCATAGGCTCACCTCGAAGCCGTGGAGTTTTTTGATAACTTCCATTTGTACTGTATTGAAGCTATTTTTAATTCCGTCTCTCTAACGTCACAATTAATAGACAATGTTTAAGCTCAGTGAATGATAATGTTTCTTGATATTGTAACTCTTCCACCGCCTTATGGCTTGATATAGGCTTCGTTTTTTCCATCTTTCTTACTGCTATAATCAATACAGCAATTTACCTTCTTCAATTAAAATTTCAGTACCAAAATTTAATTTTGGTAACTTTTTCAAATAAAATTTACTGTTTTCCTTGTTATAATAAATTTACATGGAAGAAACTTTGCTTCTTATCTTTCTAGTATTTCTGTAGTTTGTGTGTTAGTTACCACATTATTGTGCTTTGGGGGGAAATTCTAAATTCTCATCATCAGGAGGATCATAATTTTAAGATTTATGCAAGGTCATTATCTACTTATAATTGTTGTTTTGGAAGGCAAGATTAAGATTATAGTGGAAGTAAATATAACCACTCCACTATCATCTCTGTAATAAAATTTTTTGTTCACAATGTATCACCATATAAAAATGTTAAACCATATTCCATTTCATTTTCACGCAATAATACGGTCGGCAACACGTCTTTTGGTTCCCGTGTACTGCTACGGATTTCTTTGCCTGTTATGTGAAATAGGAGCATATGATGACATACTGGCTACAATGTACACTAATAATTAAACGTATAGCTGTCGTATCTGTCTGTTTGTTTGAACATGCTTCTCAAAAACTATTAGACGAATTTTTACGGGGCTTCAACTTGAGCATTGATTGATGCACCGTATACGCTTTATTTCATCAAAACCGGATCATGGCAAGAAAGATATTCATACATATCATATAAACGTTTGTACGTATGTACTGTACGTGTGTATCTATGTACTGTACATATGTAGGTACGCATGATATGCATGTCCTCTGAAACCTCTGGACCAATATCAACCAAACTTGGTACACATATGACTTGATGTATGGAAAGAATTGCTATGGGGGTAACAACAACTTACTTATTAGAGAGGTGGTGATTTGGGTGAAAATGAAGTGTAGATCTCGATGCAGATTTTATTCACACAGTACCTGAGAATTAAAGCACTTAGTGACTTGAAATAAACTGTACATGTAATTTCAAACGTTATGAAACATTTCTTGCGTATAACCCCCACAAAATAAAGAAAGAAAAAAGTTTATCGCTTACTACATTTTCGCTGTGTATGCAGTAAGAGCCTACAAGTGCGAGAATTGCCGCACAATTAGCTTAACAGCTCATGCATCCAAGTTACTTAGAAGAATAATATACAGAAGAACGGAAAAGGAAACTGAGGATCTGTTAGATGGCAATCAGTTCGGCTTTAGAAAAGGTAGAGGCATTGGAGAGGCAATTGTGACGTTGCGGTTGATAATAGAAGCAATACTGAAGAAAAATAAAGACACTATCATAGGATATGTTGTCCTCAAGAAAGCGTTTTCCAATGAAAAAGATTTCAAGATGTTCGAAATCCTCAGAAGAACAGGAGAAGCTGTAGAGAAAGACGGGTAATATAGAATATGTACAGGCGTGGATGTAGTCTTTCGTTCCTATTGTCCAATCTATACATCGAAGAAGCAATGAGGAAAATAAAAGATAGTTTCAAGAGAGATGGATTAAAATTCAAGGTGAAAGAATAGGAATGATAAGATTCAATGATAACATTGCTATCCCGTTACAGGATGAACAGTCTAATGAGTACAGAATATGGATGGAGAGTAAATCTAAGAAGGTTTGGTGATCACGAACTAGATGAACGATGGACGAAGAAACGAGGACATTAAAAGCATCTGGAAAAAAGGCACGCCTCACCAAGAGAAGTGCGCTAGCATCAAACAGAAGCCTTAATTTTATGAAGAACTTTCTCAGAATGTACGTTTGGAGCACAACATTGTATGGCAGTGAAACACAGAGCGTGGAAAACCGGAAGAGAAGAGAATTAAACGCTTTGAGATACGGTGCTATAGAGATATGTCTACAATTAGATGGACTGATAAGGTAACGGATGAAGAGGTTCTCCGGAGAATCGATGAGGAAAGGAACATGTGGGAAACACTAACAAGAAGAAGGGAGAGGCTGACAGGTCATCTATTAAGGCATCAGGGAATGACTTCCATGGCAGTAGAGGGAGCTGTAGAGGGTAAAAACTGTAGAGGACAGAGATAGGACAATATCCAGCAAATAATTGACGACGCAATTTACAAATGATACTTGAGAGGAAAAGGTTGGCCCAGTTTAGGATCGTGGTGAATACTATCAAACCAATCAAGAGACTAATGACTTAAAGAAAATGAGGTAAAACTGACGCCACAGCCATGATGTTTTAATTCATTACTTCTTTACTACTAACTGCATTCGCAACACATTTTGCAGACAGCGTTCACATACACCAATAAATGTACCTGCAAAA
Organism: Schistocerca serialis cubense; assembly: GCF_023864345.2. Lineage (NCBI taxonomy): Eukaryota > Metazoa > Arthropoda > Insecta > Orthoptera > Acrididae > Schistocerca > Schistocerca serialis. The sequence continues at coordinate 542,340,020 of NC_064641.1, read as the reverse complement.
TTATATCATTGAACCATAGATAATTCAGGAGATAATGATGCTATAAACAGTGATCTGCATCAAAACAAAACTGCAGGATGAGATTCGCTAGAGAATTATGTGCACAAATGTGTGTAAAAACACTTGTTTCGACGACATTTTGTATGGAGGCGAAGAACATTACTTTAGAAAGTGTGTGGTGAAAGAGTCTTATTTATTTGAAGAATATTAAGCTTGTTACGGAAACATATTTATTTTCCGAAAAAGCTTACGAGCAACATCGTGTTTGTTGGTATGTGCCACATGGAAGGATTCAAAGTAATGGATACAGTGCTTATGCAATCTTCAATGCGTTTAATCCATACACGCACACTATTTGTTGCATAATGTACACGTTGCGCATCGTAACTTACAGCTACCTGAACAGCACAATGCATAGGTGCGCCCTCCTGCCACTGACACTCTGAACGCACTGCTCGGTAGCGATGCTGCACACACTCACGCATCGTCCCATCAGACAGCTTCGGAGGGGGAGCGCGGGGAGCACATTACAAGCTATGCTTAACCGAACAGGCAGACACGCGAGAGCAGCTGGGGTTATTTACACTCTGAAGCGCCAAAGAAACGGAATTAGGTTACTGCCACTACAGTGGCGGGTTACCAAGATTGAACGTGGTGTTATAGTCGGCGCACGAACGATGGGACACAGCATCTCCGAGGTAGCGATGAAGTGGGATTTTCCCGCACGGCCGGCCGAAGTGGCCGTGCGGTTAAAGGCGCTGCAGTCTGGAACCGCAACACCGCTACGGTCGCAGGTTCGAATCCTGCCTCGGGCATGGATGTTTGTGATGTCCTTAGGTTAGTTAGGTTTAACTAGTTCTAAGTTCTAGGGGACTAATGACCTCAGCAGTTGAGTCCCATAGTGCTCAGAGCCATTTGAACCATTTTCCCGCACGAGTGTTCCGTCGCTATCAGGAATCCGGTAAAATATCAGATCTCCGACATCACTGCGGCCGGACAAAGATCCTGCAAGAACTGGGCCAACAACAACTGAAGAGAATCGTTCAGCGTGACAAAAGCGCAACCCTTGCGCACATTGCTGCAGATTTCAGTGCTGGGACATCAACACGTGTCACCGTGCGAACCATGCAACGAAACATCATCGATATGGGCTTTCGGAGCCGAAGGCCAACTCATGTGCTCTTGATGATTGCACGGCACAAACCTTTGTGCTTCGCCTGGGCCGTCAATTCCGACATTGGACTATTGATGACTGGAAACATGTTGCCTCGTCGGCCGAGTCTCATTTCAAATTGATCAAGCGGATGGACGCGTACGTGTATGGAGATAGCCTCATGAGTCCATGGACCCTGCACGTCAGCAGGGGACTGTTCAAGCTGGTGGAAGCTCTATAATGGTGCGGGGCGTGTGCAGTTGGAGTGTTATGGGAGCCCTGATATATCTGGATAAGACTGAGTGGTGGCACGTACGTAAGCATCCTGTCTGATCAGGTGCATCCATTCATGTCCATTGTGCATTCAGACGGACTTGGGCAATTCCACCAGGACAGTGCGACCCCTCACACGTCCGGAACTCCTACAGATTGGCTCCAGGAACACTCTTCTGAGTTAAAACCCTTCCTCTGGCAACCAAACTCCCTAGACATGAACATTATTGAGCATATACTGGAAGCCTTGCAATGTTCTTTTCCGAAGAGATCTCCAACCCCTCGCACTCTTACGGATTTATTCACAGTGTCAGTTCCCCCTAGCACTACTTCAGACATTACTGGAGTCCATGCCACGTAGTGTTACAGCACTGTGCGTGCTTCCAGGGCCCTACACGATATTAGCATTCGTCAGGTGTACCAGTTGCTTTGGCTCTTCAGTGTATATATCACTGAGGCCCCAATTGTCTGTACGTGTTCGAGGAGATAAAACATGCAAAACAGGGCAATATAATCGTGTCAATGCTAGTCGAGCGAAAGCACTGAAGGTGTCGCATCTGCCGACTGTGCTGACCATTACATTTTACAATCAATGCTAGTTAAATTTTGTCAGCACCTTCTATTACCTCGATTCCATCTTGTTCGGTATCTCTGTTCTGCTTCGACTAATTTGGTATTTAAGCATTACCCCACTTGTTTTCTTTAAGAGTGTGGTCGAAATTCTGAGTCGTTGTGATTACGAACCTAAGCATATTTTTTTCAACATTTCAGGTGTATCGTTGTTATTCAGGTATCGCTTACGATTTTATTGTCTGCGTGTAATATTGTTTTTGTAACATAGTCGCAACTAATCATCCTTAGACTTACGCGAAAACATTTGTACGACTCGGATTCAGACGTGGATTCTGTCATGGTTAAAACAAATTTTGGAAACGAGGAAAAGCTGAGTCGGTAAATGACAGTGATAGACTGGACACTTTACCCACCATTGTGGAGGAGCAACACAAATCTCCACAATTAGATGACCAGTCAGTTTTACTACTACAACGCTATTGAGAGGAAAGTCAAATCAAATATTAAGCCTGAAGTTGCTTCTCCTAATGGTAACCTCGAGGCCAAACTCACGGAGAAATTAATGAATAACATTAAATCAGAAATCTCTTATCGCAAGAAGCACTAGGATATAAGGTCACTAATAATAACAAATCGTCCCAACAAGCCATACAACAATCCAATCAGGCACTCGAAAAGAAATTATTTGAGAATATTAAATAGCAAATAACTGCGTCCAACAAAGCAACTGATGCTAAACTTGCGGCTGATATAACTTCTGCAAATAAAACACGTAGTCTCTATCCATCAAACAGTAGAATAACGTTGGACACAATTATCGGAAAAAATCAAGGTTGATTGCTACATGAGCACTCGGAACAACTTAAAAATTCATCCGAGAGTTGTTTATGCACGAACCACTCACGCTGAAAATAAATTATAAGCACAAATCGCATCTCTAGACAAATCATTGGAACACGTTCGGCACAGTGAGGAGTGATTTATAAACGTCACTAGGTCAGCCGCACACACGCAGCAAAGATTAAGCAACAAGTACAGGCGGTTAATCTCCTTCACCGTGATCGTCAAAAAGTAAGGATATGACCAACAACGAGGAGACGTCAACTGTGACCGACGTACCAACCCCGCGAGAATCTAGCGTACACTGATCCTGTATATCACCTTCTGATATTATTATTTAAAGCTCAAATTTTCCATACTTTAAAGCAGAACGGAAAGATTTCACCGAGGTTATATCTTTCTCGGTTCAGCTATGTCTTTCCTCTTCATCGGCGGAACAATGCGAGCAGGATTATACAATGAGCATCGTAGGTCCAGAACTGTAAAGTGACTGTTTGCAACTCACGCTCATCAGTGATACCTGCCAGTTATTCCAACCACAATTTTTAAATAAATACTTGTCGCCTGACACAAGGACAAGTTTTCACCAGGAGATTTATGAAGTAAAGTAGTTTAGTGCTTCTTGCAATACAAGTCTTACCGGCCATTTCACAGTATTGTGGAATAACAATAAATGTTTCGCGATATCAATCCAGCAACAAGTTTTTACGCATTAGTCATTGCTAAGCTAGCAAGGAGTTTGAAAATAAAAGTTACTAGATATGCAATACAATGTGAAAAATGAAGTGAGTTATCGCATATCAAAAATGGTTCAAATGGCTGTGAGCACTATGGAACTTAACATCTAAGGTCATCACTCCCCTAGAACTTAGAACTACTTAAACCTAACTAACCTAAGGACATCACACACATGCCATGCCCGAGTTAGCATTCGAACCTGCGACCGTAGCAGTCACGCGGTTCGGAACTGAAACGCCAAGAACCGCTCGGCCACAGCTCGGCCACCTCAACCGGCTGTCGTATATCGAACAGGTAAAAATTCATTAACGCTGAGGGAAACGTAACGTAGTTACAAAACTTACATCGCGTTGACGAAAGTATCTCCAGCAGATATCTAAGGTCTTAATTGACAAAGCTCTAGCAGTTAAAAGTTGTCTCCACTAACGTAATTTTTCGATTGCTTTCAGAGAAATTTATATATGACGTAGTGCGTGGAACATATAAGCAGCAGCATCGGTTTCTCGGGGTCGCCAGAAGACTCATCAAGAGCATTCCAACAGAGGGTTCTAAACGCCAAGATTTCAGCTTCAAAGAAAACCTCTTTTATTTGGTCTGAAAAGTTAGTACTGTAAATACATCTACAACTACATGGGTACTCTGCAAATCGCATTTAAGCGCCTAGCAGAGGGTTCATCGAACCACCTCCACATTTCTCTATTATTCCAATGTCGTATAGCGCGCGGAAAGAATGAACACCTATATCTTTCTGTATGAGCTCTGATTTCCCTTATTTTATCTTTGTGATCGTTGCTCCCTATGTCGGTCAGTGTCAACAAAATATTTTCGCATTCGGAGGAGAAAGTTGGTGATTGGAATTTCGAGAGTAGATTCCGTCGCAACGAAAAACGCCTTTCTTTTAGTGATTTCTACCCGAAATCGTGTATCATGTCTGTGACACTCTCTCCCATATTTCGCGATAATACAAAACGTGCTGATTTTCTTTGTACTTTTTCGATGTACTCCGTTAGTCCTATCTGGTAAGGATCCCACACCGCGCAGCAGTATTCTAAAAGAGGACAGACAAGCGTAGTGTAGGCAGTCTCCTTGGTAGATCTGTTACATTTTCTAAGTGTCCTGCCAATAAAACGCAGTCTTCGGTTAGCCTTCCCCACAACATTTTCTGTGTGTTCTTTCCAATTGAAGTTGTTCGTAATTGTAATGCCTAAGTATTTAATTTTAGAGTAGACTGATTTATCGTGTAACCGAAGTTTAACGATTTCCTTTTAGCAGTCATGTGAATGACCTCACTCTTCGTTATTTAAGGTCAACTGCCACTTTTCGCACCCTTCAGATATCTTTTCTAAATCGTTTTTCGGTTTATTTTGGTCTTCTGATGAGTTCATTAGTCGATAAACGACAGCTTCATCTGCAAACAACCGACACAAGAGTAATAACACAATAAGTAAACATTTCTAGAGCAGCGGTCGTTAAACTGCCGTCCCGAGGATTTATTCGCCTCCATGAGAATTGCATCTACAAATTTTTGAGCAGAGTAAATTAAAATATTTGGTTTCTACGGTTGTAATGATTTGTGAAGCTCGCTATGTACGTCTTCGCTCTGTGTCAGATTTTTGTTTCTATTGCCATACCTGGGAACACTACAATCGAAAAATATGCTGGGGCAAGCACGACTGGGCTTGCGGAAGCCGAAACATGGCAGTTTAATTAATTACTTGTGCCTGTATTGGAATAGGGGATCATAACTTTCAGTTTCAGAATTAAAAAACCCCTTTAATTTACTTTTGGAATGTGTTCTTTGACTATTTTGATACCGCCCGTCTAGAGTTCCACTCCTACCTCAAACCGTCTCATCTCATAGTAGCATTTGTACTGTCGTCAGTTCTTTTTGGATGGATTCAAATTTGCTGCCTTCGCCAACAGTCACTGAGCTCTCCAGCTCCCTCTACTACCTTGGAAGTTGCTCCCTGATGTCTCAAGACATGTCCTGTCGTCCTATATCTTCAGATTGACAGTGTTTTCCATGTACCCATTTCTTCGCCGATTGTGCGAAGAACATTGTCATTCGTTATCATATCAATCAACCCTAATTTCAACATCCTTCTGCAATATTTCATCTCAAAGGCTTAGATTCTCTGTTTCCTCTGCTTTCCCACAGTCCACGAATCAGTACTATACAGTGCCGTACTCCCAGAGTGCTGTGTGTTTCCCCCTGCAGTGTCGGCGCGCTCGCCTTGTTCACTTCCTTCGGCGGCCACTAACGTGAGCCGTAGCGCGACAAGATCATGGTGAATCAATGCCTAAAATCAGCATTGAGTTCCGATTCTAGAAACAACTTTACTAGACCAAAAGCTCTCAATGTCGAGCACTTTTTAAAGGAAGAGGCCATGATCTTGCCTGCCGACATCGTCGGCTTCCTCTTTTCGATAGTAAGCAACGCAGTCTACGTGAAACTTACTAATGACTCAAAGTGAGACAGAGTTTTTCGAGACAAGAAACAAGGACTAAGCTTCTGCCACGCCGGAAACGTTGGTAACGTCGAGGTTGCTCATTTGGGACTGGGACTGCGGACTATACGCTTATTTGAACTGCCCTTCGAACTCCCGGCGGCAAACGTCGTGGTGGCGTTCTGCCCCTGTCGTACAGTACACAAACACATGACACGAAAATGGACAGAGTTTATGTCGTATCCAGTATCCAACGGCACATGCAAGGAACGCGTTGCACAACGACGGCACGTACCACCATTCCTCGGAATAGATGGCCGCCAGGCCATTGTTATTTACGACGGATAGCCTAAAACGTGCTCCGGATGCGGCAAGAAAGGTCGCTTACGTTCCGAGCGCCTCTATCGTCGGATCACAGAAGTTCTACCAAAGGACGTGGTACCTCCACCGACGCCAACAATCCTACGAGTAAGTTAAGCGACGGCGCTCAAGACGTCTGTCCAAACGCAACAGACCGACGTTGCCGTACCTGAACGCCCTCTGCAGACCGACACCGCGTCGATCAATTAGAATGGCCAGTGACAGAACTCAGTCGAATCCCATCGATTCCACCGGAAACTGTAGGCTCTGCTGGCAGCAGGATGGCAATCGATGCACTTACCGTACCAACGGAAGCCTTTGCGCCAGAGAGGTGTGACTCAATGCCACCGTCCGCCACGGAGGACACACAAAAACAACGTTATCCGAAGTGCCAAAAACGACGCCGTAGGACCACGTCTGAAAACTAACTCCCACTCGCCGGAGGAAGAAGAACTAATCCCAGAGGCAACAGTGATTAACAGGAAGGTTCCAGTGCAGGCTTCGAAGCCGCTCGGTCACACCACGATCTTATGGAACATGAGCAGACTACCGCGCCCACATCGTGGGCCAAGGATATCGAAACTCAGCAGGACCCCTATCCGGGGCTCTCTGCGGTCTGAACAACAATGGGAGGGACGCGGTCGGCGGGATAAATCGTCACTCGCGTGGTCCGCTTCTCTCCATCATTTGCATGGGTAACACTGCCCAACGACGCACTGCCAGGCTTACAGCCTAGCTGCGATGAATATTAACGTGCTTAGCTCTCCTGCCAAGATCAAACTTCTAAGAGAAACAATACGAGCAGGAGATCGACTTCACATTCCTGCAATAAGTGCGAACGACCGTACTACTCGCCTTGTCTAGAACGGGGTATGGTGATTCACGATCTTCATTTTTGTGACACGTGGGAAAAGATACACGGCTACAGTTCTTGTCACAGGCATCTTACCAGTCATTCGGTGACCCAAATGGACCAAATACACGTGTCACAAGGTCTAACACAGGGAGTGGTGGTCGCCGGATGAAGGCTACATCTACACGATGCATCTCCACACAAGTCTGAAGTAGTACCAGCCTTTGGGAGATGAAGGTCACACACCTCCAGGACCCGAACTGCCGCCGGCAAGTCGCCGCAACGTGAGCCACCTGTGAACGACGTCACTCACGATACCAGTCGACTTTGGCGCGGTGGCTCCTCCGCGCCAAACAGGCAGTCTGCAAGACATTTATCCAGATCATTGAGGACTCGACTTACACTATGCGGCCCACAGGGACTTCGACGCTCTACTCCCATCAATGGACAGACAACGAGAACGACACCGAATCAAAGCTCACATATTGTCGTTGACGAAGCGCCACTTAGAAGGCGCCGTAGTCCGCTAGAGGCGATGTGACCGAACAGCGGAAAGGTCACCACTATGCACCACATTGTGATGGACATGCACCGACACGGCCGACAGTTATTCACACGCCTTGCGACGTAAGAAGGTCGCTCTTGTACGACACAAGCAACCATAGTGAAAGCCATGGAGGATTATTTTCGTCATCCTTATCAGGATATGGCTGTTGACGACAAGCATTACAACAGATGACACGCACTATTGACAGAGCAACGACGACGGCATTAAAGCTGCATGCTCTCAGGAAAAATTATGGCTGTAGTTTCCCCTTGCTTTTACCCGTTCGCAGTACCAACACAGCAAGACGTTTTGGTTAGTGTTACAAGGACAGATCAGTCAATCATCCAGACTGTTGCCCCTGCAACTACTGAAAAGGGTGCTGCCCCTCTTCAGGAACCACACGTTTGTCTGGCCTCTCAACAGATACCCTCCATTGTGGTTTTTCGGTTGCACCTTCTGTACAGCTATCTGTGTCGCTGAGGCACTCAAGCCTCGCCACAAACATCAAGGTCCATGGTTAATGAGGGGGGTGGGGGCATGAACATCACAAATTCCCAAAACACAACCCTATATTCTCACTAAGCCGAAACTGAAGTCAGGGAAGTCTTGTCTGAGGAGGTGCACGACGCCTTCGGCAAAGGTGAGGTCAGCAAATATCTTGGGTCCGATGGATTGTCAGTTCAATTTCACCGGACCACTGGTTTACATTGTTCTGAGAACCCAAGTCCCCGGACGGCACCATGCTGACTTCCTTAGCAGAAGTATTACTAAAACCATCACACAAGCCAGGAGGACGGCAACCGGTCAATGGGTATCTGGCACTTACAGTGATGAACAATGTTGAAGATCCTCGTCAGGCCACAGTAAGAAGACTTCTTCACTGATTGTCGCCCCAGGACCGACGTCGCAGGGGGAGACGAAAACATACATATTGCTACAGGCTACTGCATGGACTTAATAGCCATCGCCTCGAAATGCCGCCTACGAACGGCGATCGTTTCCTTCAATTTCAATCGAGCCTTCGACAAAGGGCGCCACAACTTCCTGCTACATGTGATGGACCCTATGGGATTTCCTCCAAATCTCACCATCACCCTGCAGCGCCTTCCTGAAGAAAGAAGCTCTCAGGCCCGGGTCCAGGGACGGACGTTGGGTCCAGTACCGATCGAGAGGTCTCTACGACAAGGATGCTCCCTTTATACTTACCTTTATGCCATAGTGTTCGAACTACTCAATCAGAGGCTACTAACATCAATCTACGGTACATCGCCTTCCTCTATAGGGCGTACGCCGACGACTTGCTACTGCTGGTTCGCTCCGCCGATGAAGTCCGCAGCGCAGTAAACAGAATCGAGCGATATGAGCAGGCTACGAGCAGTCTTCTTAACATCAACAAGTCGGCCGCGCTGGATATCGGACTCCGTCTAGGGGAGGGCGCTGAAATAAAATGTTCTAGATTTGTTTTAAGGATGGGGCCCCTCCACGCCCACACCAACGTGGTGACCAAACCAAAAGCTCTACTGTCACCTCCGTATAACATGTTAATTTTTGAATCAGGTGTCACAGGATGCGGGTTGTGATGTTATCCATGCGTCTGGATAAGATTACTCATTTACATGGTCCATCAAGAAATAGGAAGTGGACGAAAGCGATAGAAGGGTAGCGGTTGTATGGGCAGAGGAAAAAAAATGCCAAGGCAAGCGCCAAGGGAAAAAACCTCTGCAACAGTAGGACGTGTAGTAAGAGCAGTAGCGGCTTGCTACCTGCGACAGCGCGTGCAAGGTGAGGTAAGGTTAGTGTGAGGTATCGTGCATCGTTACCTATGTCGCTGCGTGTTCGTTATAGCTGGGTCAGGCCGGGTGCTGCAGCTGAGCTCGTGTGGATTCTCCTGGGCCTGTTGCAGTGGCTTCGTCCCTGTAACAAAGGAATTCAGTGCGGCAACGCATGCGTTGCCATTACGCCCTCTACTGCGCCGTGTCGTGCTGAACAGCGGCAGCCCGCCGCCGCTCGGCGTCCTTCTCTACTGCATGGCGCAGCTCTGCCGCATCTGAGCCTCGAGCAGCTCCGCTTGTTCGGTGAGCTGCACCGCTTTAGCGTCGTAGAAATGCAGGCCGTTCGCTCGCGCTTCCGCGATGAAGGTTGTCTCTTTGGCTTCTCGGTCCCTTGCGGGGGCTTTCCCCGCGGCGGTCGGCGTCGCCGCCGATACCGCTGGGACGGCGGTTGTCTTCTTTGCACCTGCGGTGCTGCTGGGGCAACCGCTGAGACAGGCACGCGAATGTCCTTTTGCGAGGTCGCAGGAGTGTTCGCAGGTTCTGCTGCGCGGAGGCCTATGGCTGAGACTGCACGTAGCTGCCTCAAGGCCTCTTCCTTCTCTGCAGCCACGGCGGCTGCGAAAGCAGCCCTCTCTGCCGCCATGGCGGCTGTGAGGGCTGCAGTGGCCACCTTCAAGGCGGCGCCGAGTTCGAGGCCACAGTTCTTCTCGGGGGCGCGAACTACATCCCGACTGCCCCCTCCGGGCGGTCGTCCCCGCTCCCGTCAGGTGGAGCTGCTACCGCGTCGTCCCTCAGCTGTGCCGGGCTGGTCTGCTCCCTACGTCGTTGCTGACTTCGTCTTCTCTTCTTCCGCTGCGTCGGTGCTGCCGTGGCCGCCTCGCCGCCTGCGACACGGTTGCGGCTTGAGAAAGCCGGGCAGCCGTGCCAGCTGCCGACGTGTGGGCCGCCACACCGGACGCAAGTCGGCAGAACGCTGCTGCCGCGGTCGCAGGCGCGGCTGTCGTACTCGCCAGAGCACTTGACGCACCGCGCCGCGTTGCGGCAATACTTCGCGACATGGCCATCGCCCTGTCCCCTGAAGCACTGGGGCTGGGGGTCCGTGGCGGTCGGGAGAGCTTCTGTCGTAACCGGGAAGCCCAGCAGCTTCCGCAAGTTGAAGATGTCGCTCCCGTCGTCGGCCGTTTGCACGGTCACGGCATAGAGCGGCGCCCTCTTCTGGTTGGTCCGGTTGTGCAACCTTGCGGTTGCAATACCAAACCCGGCTCGCAGCAGCCCTTCTCGGACCGCTGCCTCCTCACAGCACCAAGGTAACCCCCTTAGGAGTGCCTCGGTCGTCTTATTACTTCCAACGGAAGGTGCCTTCTCACGCGCTGGCGGCGCGTTGACAATGTGGTCACCACTGCGAACTTGATCGTCCTGTGGTCGGCCACGTTTGCGGCCTGATTGCAGATCAGCGAGTCTGTATCGACAGACTCGTAGACCACCTCGTTATTGGCGCAATTCGTCATAATGTCGAACAGCGCTGTCAACCCGCCTTTGCACTTGACGTACAAAGGGGGGACAGGCCGCGACTCATCTTCTCGGGATTTCATTGCTTGGTCGGCAGACTCAGTGAGTTGAACAACCGAAGGACCCTTCGTAGCAGCAGCTTTCCTCTGCGCGTACTTATTTCCCACGCTGTGGGGCGCAGAACACGACAATCTGCAGGCGTTGTGAGAACAAGATAAGACAATTTCCTTCCCGTGGCGCCCACAGCACAAAAACATCTTCACGAGATCACAGCGGCCGAGTAAGCGTAGCGCGCAGCGGCAGCGATGCGCACACCTCGCTAGCTCAGTTCGAGAGTCACGTTTACGAAGAGCGTGTGTGGAACGGCCGCGGCAAACTATCGACGTTTATTACATATAGTACACGTGATGGTGCGCCAGAACCTGCTACTGGACATGTCAGCTGGAACGTGTGGAAAAGCTGAACTTCTAGGTGGTATCAAAACTGACATGCCACAGGTCTTAGTCCTACCGGCGGCGACAGGTCGCAGACTTCAGGCGGCTCTCGGTTATTTCCTCTCCACAGGATACATCTTTAAAGTACGTCATGACACACCCTCCCGCTACGCAATGGGGGGCTGGGCCTGGTTAATGCCCGATCACGGACAGCAGCGCTTTATATGAGCAGTTTGTGGAAACGATGGACCAGTCAACACACCTTCCTCACCGGTCGTCTATTGGTCGTCCTGATGTATGTGTCTCTCACGTCTCGCCGGTTTTGGTGGCGCACGTCGCGTCGCAGCTTTCCCACGCATCGTCATTCATTCTGAAATGCAGCTACGTGGCGTCGGATCTCCCCACAACGCGCCCACCAAAAGCGAAAGATTTCTACACCACCCTTCTGCGGGCAGTTCTGCGTAACATGGTAGAAACCAACTATAAATTAGCCCCGAGTGTGAGAAACGATTCACCACCACTTTCAGCCAACCGCAATGCGTGCGACGTGGTATCAAGTCACCAACAAAAAATAAGCGACGAGACACCGGCTCCACGCTATCGGATTAACAGGCTCTCCACCTTGCCCCCTACTGTCGCCTCCTGGACGGTGATGAACATCGCATTGCGTACGTGTCGCCGCCGAAGTTTGGCAACTGATACAGATGATCTTAGGTCATTACGTAAGTGTTCCACCTAAAGTGAATGAGCCTCGATCCCTTCTGACTTACTTTCCCTCGTCAAATATCATGCCCTTACATGGTTGAAGGGAATATCAATCGATCACATCTTTGGAGAAGGGGAGAAAGAGGAACTTGATTACTGGTGCTATCTGCAAAACGCTAACAACGCTCTTGCACGCACACGGAGGTAACGTGCGCTCTTTGCAATTTATTTACGCAGCGTTTTCGGAAATTCCCCCGCTAGTTGGGGAGTGCCAGGCTCAGTGTAAGTACTCATCGAAGACAGAGTGACTGAATTGTAAGCAGCGACGAAGAAAAGCAATTAGCTGATTCCAGAAAACCTGTATTTATTTAGGCGTCAGCGATGAAGCATTAATTTGTTGTAGATATTTTAGACGGGACTGATGGACATAAAAAACGCTAGTGGCAGTGGACAAGAAAACTCCAGTTGCACCATTTCCTGAAGAAAGATTCTTTTCAGTGAAGTAGTGCAAGCAGTATACAAGCTATTTTACTTTACACTTTGAATCACATTTTTACGGTAACATTTAGTTTTATAGCATTTTCATTCTCACAGATTTACTAATTATAATCATGCAATTACAAAAAAAAACCGAAAAAACAATTACAGACTTATGGAGAAGGGAGAATTTTTGGGAATAGTTAGGGCCAACGCCTGAAGAGGAATAGTTGGTTTCTCTTTATGTGGTAGAGTCAAAGTGATGGTGCCAAGCAGGGGTAGATTTGATTTCTGTTTCTTTAATTTTTGGAAATTAAACCCACTTAGATTAGAAAATATGTCCACGAAAAGAAATATAAAGAAGAAAAACAGTAACCTGTTTGCTTATTAATCAAAACGTCCTCGATCTCGGGTTCGAAACTCACCACCGCTTATATTTTGAATAAACATCGTCAGCAATGGCGACAGAAGACCCCCGCCACAAGAAGTCACCATCGTTCTGCCAACGGCTTTGTCACAGGGGGTGGAGGAGCGGATAGAGATTCAGGGAACTCTCTTGCCATTTGAATGGGAAACTGGTCCCATAGGTGCACAATCAGCAATGATCTACGGCATGAGAATGTAGGATGGCATGGGAGACTGCTAGCTGTTAGCGAGAGACATGCAATGGAACGAAGCAACTATGCTCCGACCTATGTCCGATCGCATCCAGAGCTCCACGAAGTCCACTCTCCACCTGAATTAGCTGTCGATTACGAACGAAATCCTTTCAAGACAACTCTCTATCAGCAATTCTCAGTGTGACATGTGACCTGTAACTGAAAAACTGTGATGATCATCCCTCCATTGGCAAAAGTTTCCGGTCTAGTCCCCCACATTCGAATCTCCGGGAGGGGTCTGCCAAGGGGGTGGTGATCATGGGAAAAGGTTAAATAACCAGCGAAAAGATCACTTCTTACACGTCGGGGCATTCAAAAGTTTGAACGTAGTAGGGAAGCTAGAAAGTCTGAAAAGGGAAATTATAAGGATCAGTCAGCATATAGTAGCGGTCAGTGAAGTGAAATGGAAACAAGACAAGGATGACTATAGGGTAATATCAACAGTATCATAAAATTGTATAAAGGGACTAGCATTCGTTATGGATAGCAAGGTAGGCAGAAAGTGAATTACTATGAACAATTCAGTGACAGGGTTGTTCCAATAACAGTTGGCTTTAAACCAACAACAATACTTCAGGTATACATGCCAACGAAGCAAGCTGTAGATGAAGATATAGAGAAATTATATGAGGATACTGAAGGGCTAATTCGGTATTCAAAGGGAGATGAAAACCTAACAGTCACGGGGACTGGAATGCACTTGTACGGGTAAAAGTAGAGGACTAATTGAGTTCTCCAATAAATCCCAGTAATGGCGAATACTCCGTTTAAGAAACACAAGACGAGCAGGTATACTTGGAAAAGGCTGGGAGATACGGGAATATTTCAGTTCAGCTCCGAAATCAGATACTAGACTGTAAGGTGTACTCAGGAGCAGATCACAATTTATTTGTGATGAAAATTAGGCTGACGTTTAAGACACTAGTCAGGAAAAATCAATGCGGGAAGAAGTGGAATACGGAAATATTAAGGAATGAAGAGATATGCTTGAGGTTCTCTGAGGCTGTAGATACAGCAATAAGGAAAAGTTCGGTAGACAGTACAGTTGAAGAAAAATGGATATATCTGAAAAGGTTAATCACAGAAGTTGGAATGAAAAACATAGGTACAAAGAAGATAACTGTTGCGAAAAACCCATGCGTAACAGAAAAATACTTAAGTTAATGGATGAAAAAAGGAAGTACAAAAATATTCAGGGAAATTCAGGAATACAAAAAGGCAAGTAACTTTTGAATGAAAGAAATATGAATTCAGGGAAACCAAGGCAAAATGGCAGCAGAAAAAATATAAAGAAATAAAAAAATGACTGTAAAAAGGACTGATTCAGCATATAGAAAACTCAAAAGAGTCTTTGGTGAAATTGAAAGCAATTTTGGTAACATTAAGAGTGCAATGGACATTTCTCCGCTAAATGCAGAGGAGAGAGCGGATTGGTGGAAAGAATAAGACTTGTCTGATGCCGTGATATGCTAGAGAAGAGGTAGGGGGTCCAGTATTAGAATCAGAATTTAAAAGAGATTTTGAAGATCGAATAAGAATGAATGGATAGATAACATTCCATCACAGTTTTGAATATCATTGCAGGAAGTGGTAAAAAAAACGACTATTCACGTTGGTGTGTAGGAGAAGTTTGGCGATATACCACCTGAGTATAGGAAAAACTTATGCACACAATTCCGAAGATTGCAGGAGCCGACAAGTGTGAGATTTATCGAGGGACACCTTTGAGTGTGCAGCTGTGCAGATTACAGGATAGGGCTAAGCGTTATGTAAACAAGATAAATGTTGTTTCTGTTAAGGAAGGAGATGGTAGGGCGCGCAGTCCGGAACCGTGCGACTGCTACGGTCGCAGGTTCGAATCCTGCCTCGGGCATGGATGTGTGTGATGTCCTTAGGTTAGTTAGGTTTAAGTAGTTCTAAGTTCTAGGGGACTTATGACCACAGCAGTTGAGTCCCATAGTGCTCAGAACCATTTTTTGGAGATGGTAGGGAGATTTTAAACGGGTTGTAAGATAGCGCTGTGCGGGCAATCGTCATTAGCGAATTACTGTCTGCGACATCCTTGCAGGATAGAATTTAATGTTATGAGAGGAGGCCAATGAAGCGGAGAAGGTAGAGATACCAAAACTGGAAAGTAAAATGAGGAAAACAAAGTTCACTGTTACCTCACCCATTAGAAGGAGTGATAAGTAATAGGAGGGTTATCCGGAAACTAAGGTTATGAGGCACGTAGCTTTAGCATGGAATGTCCATGTGGAAGTTGGTACACTGCCACATAGGGGGAAGCCAGTGGAAGGAATGAGCATTCCCAAAAAACAGTCTCTTGTCGATTAATGTTGTGGTGACTGTTGTGTAACGTCTAGAAAGAAACAAAAACAACATATTATGTAGTAACGAGAAAATTATATGTATAATATTGTGTTATCGTATAAAATTATGTATTTTTTTTTTATTATTTTTTTTTGAGAATATCTGCGTCGGCGAGTAATGAAACCGCCACAGACGATAAATGTCGAACAAAGATTAAAATAAGTAACTAGCATATAATACGTGACGAATAGCAATTTCTTTGTCGTCTTCATCTGGGAGTCGAGCGAGTAAGATATCCTGTGTCGTAGTAGCGAACGCTAGTGTAGCATTCTTTTGTCGAGACTATGAGACGTACGCCATTACGTGTGAATTCATAAAGGTGTGTAACAATTGAAATATTTAAATGTTTTAATAGAGTTATGTAAATGAAAACTTGCATTATTAATTGTTAAAGCTTGCTTGCCTATTATCCCATCCTGTTGAGACATTTTTCAGTTATATAAATATTATCTGTGGTGCTGAGCTGCGTGGCGAACGAAAGAGCCGCTGCCGCGGCGTATTCAAACGACTTCCAATATAGTCTATCATACGGCAAGGAAGCGGTAAAGTAACAGTAAAATAATATTATTTCTTTTAGCTTCCAGACTTGCAGTGCAGATCAGCAGATTTTATGATGTGTTGCAGGTTGACGCGGGCTGCTGATAGTATATAACTCACAGTACAAATAGGTTAATGTACCGTCAAAATCTAATAGGAATCTTGCTGTGCTCCGTTCTGGTCTGGCAAACTTTATAGTGAAAACGTATTTTTTTAATAAGAGTCTCATGTTCTTGTGCTAGTCGTGGCATTGAATGGTGTTTTACCGAGAAACAAAATCCACTGCAAAATTTTGTTGTTGAACGATCATACGAACTGTAACATCAGTGTTCATAACCAAGTAATTTCAATTTTCAATAACTATAAAGTAGGGAAGATATGTTGATTTTTAGAATGAGTTACAGTCACGAAAAAACGTTCCTTTAATTGTAGGCCAGATACAGAACAATAAGATCTCAATATATATATTTTGCTTTGTTAAAAGGTAATGATGATAAAGAAATTCAAAGCACGGCAATATTAACAGATATTTCGCGGCTCCTTTCGTATATGCGATATTAAAAAACGCGAAACTGGCGCCCAACGCGGGGCCCGAATTCGCAGTGGCCACAAAATTTTTATGTATTTTCCTTTCAGTGTCTATTGTTATATATGTATATATATATGTATTTAGTGATAAATGTGTGTATGTGTATCATGATTAATGCAATGTATTAATGAATGTGCAACCACTCTTTCATGAAAAAACGTACTACTGCAAGCGAGTCAGAGAAGACGATCCTGATAGTACTGAGAAACTGTAACGACTACGTAATCCGGGGGCAGCCGAACCCCGAGATCAGATAAACTAAAGGTAAGACTACAGTGTAGTTGTCCTGTTTGTAGAAGCTGAGCTCCAGTGAAGTGATCTCATATCGCTAGTGGTGTGGATATTGTGCGTAGTTTGATGTTAGTGTTATGACAGGACAAAGTTGATGGTAGATAGTAATTTTAGTGGGCAGTGTAGTGTAGATAAATTAACGTATTTTGTGTGCAAGTGGCAAAACTGTCAGATTTTGTGTTTGAGTAAGCAATTTAGGAATATGGTTAAGTTGCGTAGTCAACGTCCGAGCAATATGGATACTGAGGAACAGCCATTAGTTAGTGCAGGAAATGTGGAAACGGGTGCATTAAGCAGTACAAGTACTCTCTTTGAGGATATACCATGCGAAAATGTGGGGGCAGGGGCATAGGAAGTGGTGCCACCGCCAACTAGTGCTCAAGGAGAGGTAGATAAAGAAATTACACCACCTCCAGAAAAGCAGGAACCAGAGAGTGGTAATCTTCCTGGCGGGTATTCACTTCAGGCGATATTAGAGCGCGTGCTGGATTACCAGGCAAAATTTGCGCAACAACAAGCTGAAAAAGACGAAAAAATTGAAATCTTTCTCGCACAGCAAGCCGAGCGAGATCGCCAGCAAGCTGAGCGAGATCGCCGGCAAGCTGAGCGAGATCGCCAATTAACAGAAAATTTACTTGCCCAGCAAGCTGAGCGAGATCGCCAGCAAGCTGAGCGAGATCGTCAATTAACAGAAAATTTACTTGCACAGCAATCGGAGCGAGATCGCCAGCAAGCTGAGCGGGACCAGCAACTTGTGCAATCGTTACAACATATGAAAAAGGAGATTGCCTGTATGAAACAGAATTATGAGTCGATACCTAAGGCCGTGCAGGAGTTGACTGTACAGGTCAAAACCTGCAAGTAGCAAACACTAACATGGTAGATGAGATAGGTGTCTTAGCCAACCGGTTAGAAAAGCTAGAGGTAGATTCCACACAGCTTGTAGAGCAGAAGTGGAACGAACAAGCGACTAAAATTGAAACCGAATTCAACTCATGGCTAGAAGTGAAGGAGAGTGAGATCGAAAAACATTAATTCTAAGGTACAAGCGGCAATAGCAGATAGAAATTCCGAATCGTTCAGTACCGCAGTAAATAGTCAGGTACAGAACGACGTGCAAACCATCAAACAAATACTCAGGATATTCCGCAGTGGCAAGTGAATATTAACAAGCGGATATCCGACTTGGAAAAGGGTTTAGCACAAAGCAGAAAGCATCTGGAACATGAAACTGTGTCGCCAACAGCCAATGTTTTTGGCAACGCACAAACTTATACGCGACACAACAATGGTGAATCTGTAGTCGATAATGCGAAGAGCTGTAGCTTCGGTTCGGAGCAGACAGCATATGTCCCAGGAGCAAATCCATATAGTTCAAAAATATTAGTTGAAGAAAGTTTAATCAAAAATAGGCAGTTTCAAACGTTTACTACTGAACGGAAGTCAGTACACCCAGTAGTATTCATAAAAAGCTTTAAAAATATCTTGCCTAATGTGTGGAATGAAGCACACAAAATTCAATACGTAATGTCATACATTCAGGGTGATGCAGCGTTGTGGGCTACGGAAGTAGCAGACAGCTGCATGACATATGAACAGTTCGAAAGGGCGTTTCTGTCGAAATATTGGTCGCCTTGTATACAAGAGCGTCTAAGAAAAGAAGTATATAATCCCGAACCGTACTCACCCCGTCTTGGGAATTTGAGACGGTATTTTGAAAAGTATATAAAAAAAACGCGCTACTGGGACGAGCCTATATCACCAAGAGACATAATAAGACTACTAAAATCACATTTACCCATTCATATCAAAGAGAAATTAATACACGTACCAGAAAGCGACATGGAAAACTTCCTGTCTGTTCTAGATTCAATAGACTTGATCCAAGAAGACGCAAAATCAGCGTGCGATCACTCGCGGAATAATGGATCAGGGTGTAAACATGACAGAAATAATCGTGCACAAAACCACAACCATGGAAATGGTGGGGGTGGTAACAAGCGGCAAGAGCATTCGCAAAATGGTAGTAATGGTAGAAGCCAGAACGGGTATGGGCAACCAACTTATAACAAAAAGCGTCGATTTGACGACCGGTACGAAACCGGAATGTCAGGGACCAACCGCTGGAAAAATGCGCGAGGTCAGTGGCATAGCAATTATAGTGATAGTAATCGAAATTGGCATCAGAATCAGAGAACAAGCCCAGAGCGACAGGGTAATGACCGGTATGACAACAATAGACCACCACCGCAAAACGCGCCTATTGCGCAGCCGTGGCGGCCTACAAATCAGAATGTACACATAGTGGAGGTCACGGACAATAGCCGTCCAAGTACCTCACAAGTAAGCAACCCAACAAACCAGGATCGGCCTCGATATGCTCTCCATCGCTGGCCGAGGGGTGGAGTGAGAGCAACACGAATGATAATAATATACATGGAATATGTATGCTGCGATACAACGACGGTATCAGTATGGATAAAGATCTACTGAACGAACCGCACGAATGTAAGAAAGATAATAACGAAAATGTGCAAGCCATAATAGAAGCGAAAATCAATTATGTTGCAGTGAATATAATCATCGACACAGGTGCCTCAGTAAGTGTAATGAGTATAGAGTTATTTAAGGCACTGGGAAAAGGACGTAGCATACCGACTTTCCCGGTTAATAATTGTAAGGTGTCTGGAGCCATAAGTGCACAGAGCCAATTAGTTAAATACCAGGTGCAGGTAGATATTTGTAAGGAGGGCGAAGCCATAGTGAGCTCGTTCCTCATTGTTAAAGGACTAAAGGTGGCCTGCATTCTGGGAGTAGATTTTCTCCGTGAGAGGGACGCAGTGATCGACCTCTCCTTGGGGAAACTAAGCATAGTTAATAAAGGTAGGAGGATTGAGTTGTCTATGATGAAATCGAAGGAGGTACTTGTGCCATGTTGTAATCGAATTAATATCAAATGTAGGAACCCCTGGGTACTACACCTCGATGATTTTTCACATGTAGCAGACCTCTATTACCCGAATTCAGAGGATCGAAATTTTGAAACTCATGTTGAGACATTTCAAACCAAAGTGCAGGAATCTGAAGGTTTAAGCGATATCCAAAAGGAACAGTTGACGCAGCTGCTATCGGAATATACTATGGTATTCACCGACCGACCAGGAATAGTCAAAGGGTACCACTATCACGTAGAGGTGATGCCCCACAAAACATACTGTCGCGCAACTTACTCCATCCCTTGGTCGAGGAGGGAAGTAGTAGCTAAAGAGATTCGGAAGATGTTGGCACACGAATGTAGCTATTTGTTAGCACATCCCCAGACGGGGAAAATAAAAGGACTGTATCCACGTAAAGATGTAAAGTTATTTATTCAGTGACATGTCTGATGTAAATAGTAGTGGTAAGAAGATTTCAATTGTGTTTTAGAGTATAAGTATGTTAGTTTTAAGAAAGAATTTATGTATAGTTACCGTTTTGAGGAAGTAGAATCAGTAAACTGAGCAATAATATGCAAATGGAAGACTTGGTTTACAGACAGTTAGTGTCATTAAAATACTACATGCTCTTCAAGCAATGAATAATCTTTTGTTAATAAAATAATGATTAATTTCTTGAATCATTTTGTAGTAAGTAAGTACAATTAATGATGAAATCTCATATAAATATGTAGCAGATGTAATTGTGTTAGAATCAAGGAACCCTGAGAGTAAGTCTATACTAGCCAAAAATTGACTTTGTAGTACGAAATAATTATGTGATGTAATGTTTACTGCCAATAGTGATCTGAGTACGACACTGGAGCAGAATCCAATAAAAAGCAAAACCTTTCCGTGTAACCTATGCTTTGTATGTATTAATGCTTCAATTGAAGCCTGTGTACTTGGCACACGTTCTTGAATATTAATTACGCGGTACGCGAATCAAGTTACGCGGCAACTACACTGTAGTCCTGTAGGACGGACCGTTAAAAATAATACTAGTACTAAATGAAGTATTTATTGAACAATATGCCCAAGTCAAGCTGTCATGCACATGGTAAAATCTGTTTGCTAGATGGGTGATAACCTGGCAAGCTACACTAAAAGAGGAAAAGAAAGCTATGTAAAAAAAAAAAAAAAAAAAAAAAACCATCACACACCTTTAAATAATTACAAAAAAGCAATATATGCCTAGTAATAGTATTAAAAATGTGTAATGAGAAGGTAACACAATGGACTCAATGTAGATGAGAGTGATTATGCTAAGAACAGTTGTTATGCATTAAAAATAAATTGTGTGCATAAACAACCTAGGAAAGGACGGAATATTGTGTGTAGTAGGGACAGAAAATGACTGTTGTATCTGCACCAATATATACGTCGGTATAAGTTAAGTGTTGAGTGACTAACTGTCATAGTGCAGTGCTCAACGAACAGTAGTACACTGTGAGTGAAAACGGTAGTTAGTGATCCGGTCGGAGTCGATTCTAACAAACATCGCTCGACGGAGACATTTAGTATGTGTGTACCGAAATATTTTCGCGTGTTGAAAGACGCTCTGGCAGTGTATCAACCGTGAGAACAAGTGAAAGTGTGTAGTACAATGTGCGTGTGACGAACCCTGAATACCAGTGTCACAATGCCACAAGAAACCTGTTATCATGCCAAAACATCCTGTGCATACCAGCGAAGCGACGGCGTAATGAACAATAAACACTTTTAAACAAGTTGCATTTTCTTCCACAGCTAGTAATCTGTGTCCTTAGAGACAGTACACCGTTGTGGAATGTTTGTTTCATGCACTACGACGGGGAGCCATGCGGAGAAGCAGAGACGAGTGCCTTGCCGCCAGCCGGCCGGTCGCGGTAAACCACGGCAACTCGCCGACATCGGCGAATGGTTCGGCGCGGTTCGCGACTGCTTGCGCCACGTCAGCACGACGTCCCTGTTACTGAGAGCCGGTCGTCGAACCCAGCGGCCGTCGGCACGCGGCGTTCCAAACGACGCGACTCAACAACTGCTTCGCGCCGCCCGCTACGTACAACATTGTTGTCATTCAAATGAACTATCAACTATGTGGTTAATGCACTAATATGAAAACGGTATATTGGACACGAAATGACGTGACAAACATTGTGTTTTTCTTTAGTTACTCGATGCCGACTCAAAGTATTCATCGGTTCAGTGATGTAAAGATATAATATGTTTTCGTCATGTTAATGAAGTAAACTTGCACGAATGCTAGAACATTTTAAAACAATTGTCGTGAGTAAGTGCAGAGACGATTCATTATACCACTGTAAAACTGTGTAATGAGTGACTTTCATTGCAATACAGAACACAAATGTGAAAAAGGGTAGAAGGTATATTGGTAACAAAGAGACTAAAAGTTTAACATGTTGTCATAAATAGCCTTTGTTATCTGTGAACATTGGATAGAGTCTGAACTTTTTGTGATCAAACTGGGTATTAAAACAAATCAGGCGAGATGACTATGGCTCCGGCGCAGTTTTCCCAGGTTTTCTGATCGCACGTAGCCCAAATGGGGGAGCCAGATAAATGTAATGACCCTGGGACTAGGTTTATGTCACCTCGCAAAGTGTAAGAACAGTATAAAAAGTGTAATTAAACCTACAGTGTAAAAGAACTAAGAAGTTTAAAGTGAATGTTCCAACCAAGGTAACAGACAATAACCAAACAGACGTTAGTGGCAGCATATTGCCGAACATTCTTAACGTTAGTCAATTGCTGCCAGGGGGCATTGTAACGTCTAGAAAGAAACAAAAACAACATATTATGTAGTAACGAGAAAATTATATGTATCATATTGTGTTATCGTATAAAATTATGTATTTTTTATTATTATTTATTTTTGGGAATATCTGCGTCGTCGAGTAATGAAACCGCCACAGACGATAAATGTCGAACAAATATTAAAATAAGTAACTAGTATATAATACGTGACGAATAGCAATTTCTTTGTCTTCTTCATCTGGGAGTCGAGCGAGTAAGATATCCCGTGTCGTAGTAGCGAACGCTAGTGTAGCATTCTTTTGTCGAGACTAAGAGATGTACGCCATTACGTGTGAATTCATAAAGGTGTGTAACAATTGAAATATTTAAATGTTTTAATAGAGTTATGTAAATGAAAACTTGCATTATTAATTGTTAAAGCTTGCTTGCCTATTATCCCATCCTGTTGAGACATTTTTCAGTTATATAAATATTATCTGTGATGCTGAGCTGCGTGGCGAACGAAAGAGCCGCTGCCGCGGCGTATTCAAACGACTTCCAATATAGTCTATCATACGGCAAGGAAGCGGTAAAGTAACAGTAAAATAATATTATTTCTTTTAGCTTCCAGACTTGCAGTGCAGATCAGCAGATTTTATGATGTGTTGCAGGTTGACGCGGGCTGCTGATAGTATATAACTCACAGTACAAATAGGTTAATGTACCGTCAAAATCTAATAGGAATCTTGCTGTGCTCCGTTCTGGTCTGGCAAACTTTATAGTGAAAACGTATTTTTTTAATAAGAGTCTCATGTTCTTGTGCTAGTCGTGGCATTGAATGGTGTTTTACCGAGAAACAAAATCCACTGCAAAATTTTGTTGTTGAACGATCATACGAACTGTAACATCAGTGTTCATAACCAAGTAATTTCAATTTTCAATAACTACAAAGTAGGGAAGATATGTTGATTTTTAGAATGAGTTACAGTCACGAAAAAACGTTCCTTTAATTGTAGGCCAGATACAGAACAATAAGATCTCAATATATATATTTTGCTTTGTTAAAAGGTAATGATGATAAAGAAATTCAAAGCACGGCAATATTAACAGATATTTCGCGGCTCTTTTCGTATATGCGATATTAAAAAACGCGAAAGTTGGAAACGAGCATTCTCATCCCAGCTCGCGCCAAGTGCGAAGTGTGAGCTGTAATTCGTTACGTAAGTGCTAAAACATAAACGCCACTGCGATTCAACGCGAAATTGTTACATTTTATGGAAAGGACGCAATTTCAAGGCAACATGTAACGAAATGGGGACGATATTTCAATTCTGGAAGGACGGATATTCACGATGAAGGCAGAAGCGGAAGGCCATCTTTTGTGACTCATGA
This sequence comes from Schistocerca serialis cubense, assembly GCF_023864345.2. NCBI lineage: Eukaryota > Metazoa > Arthropoda > Insecta > Orthoptera > Acrididae > Schistocerca > Schistocerca serialis. The sequence continues at coordinate 542,315,790 of NC_064641.1, read as the reverse complement.
TTTTACGCAGAAAATTGAACATCTTCTCTCTGATCGCCGTTCGACAATTGACGACCTACATGCAGTTTGTCCAAACATTTGACGAACTGGCTCATGAAACAGCATGTGATCAACTAAATTATCACAAGTTGTGGTGGTCAGTGGAGCTCCCGAATTTATTGACCGTTTTGAGACTTTGGGCGAGGCTTTTCTCGCCTCTATAGTGAAAGGAGACTACACTTGGGCTTATCACCATACTTCAGAGAGCAAACGACAATCAGTGCAGTGGCGCCATACTCATTCTCCTTCAGCCAACAGCGTAGAAAGCCATGGTGTCAGTGTTTTGGGACAGAAAATACGTTCTGCTCGTTAATGTGTTGGAAAGAGGTGAAACAATAAATGCTGCAAGATATTGTCGGACCATGAAGAAACTTGGCAGAGCCATACAAAATAAACTTCGCGGAATGTTGACAACGAGAGTCTGTCTCCTTCATGACAATGCTCGTCCGCACCCCGTTCACGCAACACGAGAGATGTTGACTTCGTTTGGTTGGAATGTTTAAAGCCAGCCCTCTCACAGCTCCGACCTCGCACCTAGTAATTATCACCTGTTCACTAAATTGAAGGAACATCTTCGTGGAACACACGACGAGGTGAAAATCTAAGTGTCGAACTGGTTGACAAAGGTGGCGGAAGACGTCTATGAACAGGAATCAAGAAAATCATCCCACGGATGACAAAATGTATTGAGCTAAATGGTGATTATAACGCAAGACTTATACTACAATGCATATAAATTTTATTGAAACGAATTCATTTTTTGTATTTCAAAAAATTCTTGAAACCTTACCTTCTGGGGTAGTCTCGTAGTTTTCTTTGGATTAAATACCAGAAACTATAAATGTTTACACTATGTGGCGTCGCTAAGCGAACAGAAAGAAATTTTTTAGCTAAGGGGGCAAGAACTATTATGATTATTCTATCCCCATGCTGAAGGTAGTTTAGTACAAAGAACATAGATTCCTGTCATTGAAGGGGAAATAGTTGGAGGTTTACAGTAACAATTATGTGATAAGTTAATTCCATTTACAGCAATGCGGAAATAGACGATCTGCCTCACAGCCGTGAGCAGGGAGTAAGACAGCTGTTCGGTAAACGTAAATCAAATACGAAAGTCTGTCATTATGTCTTCCAGACACTAAGGCAAAAGTCGTAGGCAAAAAATGAAAGGGATCAAACAAGCTGATTGCTGGTGAGTGATGTTTCCCAGCCCGTTCAAACATTGGAATTTCACGAAGTACCATAGTGGATCGAAGGATTTAGGTGTTGATTGGGGGGAGGAGGTTTAAAGAGAGGAAGTTGTGGATCATGAAAAAACCATTTGATGAGACCAAGGAGCAAAATCGAGGCGCTGTTTTCTCTGTGGCGCTATAGGCCATTTTAGGCAGCCCGCAGAATAGCACTGGAACTCGGTTTGATACTAAGCGTGCAGCAGAGAGTGTGGGCTGGAACACTACTGCTAGTGGTTGAAGGACCATGATTACACTCCAACGAAAAAGAAATTAGTGATGAGCTGGTTTGTGGTCTTCAAACTTATCGACCTTCGATGTGAATACGCTTTCTGGCGACAATTTCTCTGTACAATTATTATAATGCTGACAAGATTATTTCATATGTGTGGTCTGCAATAGCAACTTGTAGTCGTTTACATCATGGCATAACGTCCCTGCCATTTGTGCCTGCTAAGCTTGAAATAGGACAATCACCGAAACTATAGCTCGCGTCACATAAGACGGCGTTTTCGCGCATAAAGGCAGAGCAGTGGAGGGATGAGAACTGCGCATGCGCAGCAGTAAAGAGCAGGCAAAGTCTACGTTTCCGAACTGCGTTGCTGCAGACAACAGTCAAGCTCATTCGACCACGGAACACCGTATTATACATTCAAGTCTATGAGGGAAATAATAAATATTAAAACCAATTTCGATCAGTCGTCATGAGAGAGATATTAATTTATATCTTGACGACGTTGCGCCCACTACTCCACAAAATTACTCTGCGTGATGTCGGGAGTTGAGAACAGCTGACACAGTTTTTTGAAGACGTGAAGTACAATTTGTCTCAAAATGACAATTGCCTAACGACAGGATTATTGATACTGCTTGCAGTAATTATCATTTATTGCGATTTGAACTGTATTATAAGTAAAAACTTAACACACAACAAAATTAACTTCAAGCACAAACTAAATCATTATATTGGCTTGACACAATAGAACTTTTAAAAATGTGTATAAAGTGTGTGTGCTGATGTGCTTGACTGTAGTCAGGTGAAACCACTGTGTGAAAAAAAGAATTGGTGGTAGGAAAAACTAATGAAAAGAATATCATATGAACGGTCAGTAAGTTGTCATATATTTCGCCGTTAAGGGGCATTATGAGCGTAAACTGACTCGTTCGACATTAGAGTGAGAGACTGCATTTGTAGTCCACTGAACAAGCAAACAATTAGCCATTATCTGTGAATAACTCCGGGGAATGATGACCGATAACATCTAAAACCATAGATATCTCGACCAGTAACTGTTACTGTCATTTTAGGGCCTTCTAGTTTCTAGTTCGTTCTTTGAAAATGACAGGGGTTCACATCTGCCCCAATATCAGACTTTTGACGAATTCATCCGGTTGCTTTCTAATGTCATTAGAGCATACAACATGGTGGGAGAAGCTTAACTTCTCCTTGGGCAATATATTGAACATTATAGTCTGTATAATTCAAAGGATATAAAACCCTAATCAAAAAGGCTAGGAAGTTCTCATTATTATGTATGCAACTGATATGTTGACAAAAACATTCTTTAATCCACGAGTCTTTAAAACTATGAAATATCATTACTTTCTTCCAAAATCTACATCGTAATACCACCGTCATTTCTATTTTAGTCTTTTGCAGAACAATTTGATTGTAAATTTACAATGATAGATTCGAGGCTTATATCCATCATCAATTCCCTGTCAAATTATTCTTTCTTAACCTTTCGAACATGCCGCACAGACTGTGGCCACGCTGCAGATGGGATGTTATCTATTTCCTCAAGTACAAGCGATTCAGTGAATGTTACCTTAAATGTTTTTTTTCTCCCATAGAGCCTTACCTTTCCCCAAACTAATTCCATATGGCTACGCTGGCAGTGATACATGAGTAAACGCAAAGCTGTGAGACCGCATTCACGTACAAGGACGTCAAGTTTGTACGTTCTTTCACGTGACTTGCATATGGTGGTCACTGCTGTTTTTCTTACATGTAGGTACAAGTTTACACTCAGAAACAAAACCAGAAGAAGAGTGAACATGCACAATAATTAGCCGAGAACCTGTTCCTATGAAAACTTTAAAACCGCCAGTACCATCACTCGTTTTCCGGCAGATCTTTCTGGAATGATTCTAACTGGCCCATGTTTCATCAAGGCTATACGCTGTTGAACTACCTCCTTCTCTTGTATCGTGAATCTTTATATGGGATGTAGTTTGCGCTGCACCTATGTCACTTCTTTGAACTAAAAATACTCTTCTTAATATATCAGGAGCCAACGTCTTTTAAAATTCTTTGCATTGCCCAAGGCGTTTACCATCAAAGCTATTTTTCTACTCCATAACTATAACACATTTTCGTGATGTCGGGCATTCATCATTCACATAGAGTACTTTAAAATATCATTGTTAAAACCATCTATTTGTGTCACAGGTTCCTTGCGTTTTCGATACTTTCCAGTCGACACGAAAACAACTTTTTCTACAGTTCCTACAGCTCTGATGCCTTCGTTTACAATTCTCTTTGCATTTCTCTTGCCAACGCCACATGGTTCTGGAGTCCGTTCTTGTGTCTTCAACTGTCAACAGTAGGAGACCTACTTTTAAATTCACGTTTGAAAAAGTTATAAATGCGGTAAATAATCCCCCTCGCCTGCTTGTGAAGCACTTCAGATTTATTGTCGTCACCTGGCTTTGTTTTAAAACACACTTGAACATTTTCAGATATACATTCACACCTATACAGCTACTAGAAGAAAAAAAAACGGAAAACTGACAGTTGAATGAATAATTCGGTTGTCTCGAAGTACTGCAACATTGCGGCATGTAGTAGTGAGATTCTCGCTGTCTAGCTGTAACTCGCTGCTAGCCACTCGGAAAGGGAATGAATATTTTTGGCTGCCAGTGACCAGTGGAGGGGAATGCGCAGAACGACTGAAAATTGGGCCGCCTTACAACACGATGCGGACTTTAGTAGCACTGTGCAACATAGAAGCCGTGGCAGCTTGCTCAGATTCGATCTTCCTCCGAAGGCAAACAGTATCTCTGGTCGGTCACCACACGAAAAAGAAAGGTGGCTGTCAGGTAGCGATGTGATGATGATTGCGAGAAACGAGTTACGCTGGGTCGTTGAAGTGGAGCTGGAGGTCTAACAAATGAGTTTGTGATGGCCGATGTTGCGGCTTTCAACGCAGATTTTGCGGCACGTGTTGTTCTGGGCCTGGCAGTGCACTGCTGTCACCATCAACCTAAAAGTGGACCTGTATATTCATCGTATTATTTTATTTTCTTCAGTCATTCCTCTTGGTGTCCGGGGCGAACTTGAAAGGAATGAAGATTAAAATTTTGGAAGTTGATGTATTACGTCTTCGCACTCTTAATCGTTGCTTTGTCCTGCGTTTTCACTTCTTGGTGGTGTGAGAGAAAGGTAGCCTCTCAGTTACTATTAGAACATCGATTCCTCGCGGAGATAGCAATACTTACATGTACGACGTTGTATAGGTTTTAAGTCAGCTTGTGAACGGCTTAAGTTTAATGCTTGGAGCGCTTTGTTTGGAACTGATGTATATTTTAGTATGTTTTAGTATTGTACACGGAGAACGCTAAATCTAAGGTGCGTCCTGCGACACCTTGTAATTGTGCCGGTTTGTATTTATTCATATTTGTTGTGTCGCGTAGGGCGAAAACTGTTCAAAGGGTCTCGTTGCCTTATGTTTATTAGTCGGAACTTGCTACTTTTTTCTGAGTCATCAGTCTTCTCACTGGTTTGATGCGAACCACCACGAATTCCTCTCCCGTGCCAACCTCCTCTTCTCAGAGTGGCACTTGCAACCTACGCCCTCAATTATTTGCTGCATGTATTCCAGTCTCTGTCTTCCTCTACAGCTTCTGCCCTCTGGAGCTCGCTCTAGTACCATGGTAGTCATTCCCCGATGTCTTAACAGATGTCCTATCGTCCTGCCCTTCTTCTTATCAGTGTTTTCCACAAGTTCCTTTCCTCTCCAATTCAGAACAGAACCTCCTCATTACTTATCTTATGAGTCCACCTAATTTTCAACATTCGTCTGTAGCACTACATCTCAAATGCTTCGATTCTCTCCTGTTCCTGTTTTTGCACAGTCCACGTTTCACTACCGTACAATACTGTGCTCCAAAAGCACATTCCCAAAAATTCCTTCCTCAAATTTAGGCCTATATTTGATACTACTAGACTTCTCTTGGCCAGGAATTCTCTTTGGCCAGTGCTAGTCTGCTTTTAATGTCCTTTAGCAGATTCTGTAATTGAAAATTCCTGGCAGATTAAAACTGTGTGCCCGACCGAGACTCGAACTCGGGTCCCTAGTTAGAGTCTCGGTCCGGCACACAGTTTTAATCTGCCAGGAAGTTTCTTATCAGCGCACACTCCGCTGCAGAGTGAAAATCTCATTCTAGATACTGTAATTCTTCTTCACTTTCATTTAGGATAGCATTGTCATCAGTAAATTGTATCATTGATACCCTTTCAATTTGAACTTTAATTCCACTCCTGAACCTTTCTTTCTTTTCCGTCATTGCTTCTTCGATATGCAGATTGAACAACAGGAGCAAAAGACTACATATTTGTTTACATCCTCTTTAATCCGAGCACTTCGTTATTGGTCGTCCACTCTTGCTATTATCTATTGACTCTTGCACATATTGCATACTATCCGTCTCTCCCTATAGCTTACACTTATTTTTCTCAGAATTCCGAACATCTGGCATCAATTTACATTGCTGAACGCTTTTTCCAGGTCGACAAATCCTATGAACATGTCTTGATTTTTATTTAGTATTCCTTCCATTATCAACAGCAGCTTCAGAATTGCCGCTGTGGTGCCTTTAAGATTCCTAAAGCTAAACTGATATTCATCTAACACATCCTCAATTTTCTTTTCCGTTCTTGTGTGTATCAGTTTCGTCAGCAAGTTGGATACGTGAGGTGTTAAGCGGATAGGGTGATAGTTCTCGCACTAATCACCTCTTGGAGTCTTCGGAATTGTATATATGATATTTATGGTATGTCGCCAGACTCATACATTATACACACCAATGTGAATAGTCATTTTGTTGCTCCTTCCTCCAACGATTTTAGAAATTCTGATGGAATATCATCTACCCCTTTTCTCTTATTTGTTCTTAAGTCCTCCAAAGCTCTCTTAAATTCTGATTCTAATACGGAATCCCGCATGTCTTCTAAATCGATTCCTGTTTCTTCTTCTATCACATCAGACAAATCTTCACCGTCATAGAGTCCTTCAATGTACTCTTTCTACCTATCCGCTCTCTCTTCTGCTTTTAACACTGGAATTCCCGTTGCACTCTTAATGTTACCTTCCTTGCTTTTAATTTCACCATAGGTTGTTTAGACTTTCCTATTTACTGGCTCAATCCTTACCACTATGATTTCTTTTGCGATTTATTCACATTTTTCATGCAGCCATCTCGTCTTAGCTTCCCTGCATTTCCTATTATGTCGTTCCTGAGTGACTTGTATTTCTGTATTCCTGAATTTTCGTGAAAATTTGTGTACTTCCTTCTTTTATCGATCAACTGAAGTATTTCTTCTGTTACGCATGGTAACAGAATATATATGGTGCTCAGGATGAATGTTGAAAATTAGGCTGATTGATAAGGTATGGATGAAGAAGTTCTGCGTAACATCGAAGAGGAAAGGGTTATGTGGGAAACACAGAAAAGGAAACGGGACAGGATGATAGGTCATCCTTTAAGATATAAGGGGATGATTCCACGGTACTAGAGGGAGCTCTAGAGGGCAAAAACTGTAGAGGAAGACAGAGATTGGAATACATACAGCACATAATTGAGGACGTGGGTTGCAGTGATGCTCTAAAATGAAGAGTTTGGCACAGGATAAGAATTCCTTGTGGGTCGTATCAAATCAGTTAGAAGACTGATCACTCAAATAGAAACATGGTTTGTTCGCAGTTACCTTCTTTGTACCTATGTTTTTCATTCCAAATTCTGAGAGTGCAATTTTTAGAAATGTCCATTCCTATTCAGCTGTACTGCCTACTTATCTTTTCGTTATTGCAGTGACTATGGCCTTACAGAACTTCAAGCGTATCTCGTAATTCCTTAGTACTTCTGTATCCCACTTTTTTGCGTATTCATTCTTCCTGATTAACCTCTTAAATTCAGCCCACTCTTCACCACTACTACAACTTGATCTGGGACTGCATCTGTTCCTGGGTGCTTCTTAAATCCAGTATCTGATTTCGGAATGTCCGTCTGAACATGGTTTAATTTAATAGAAATCTTCTCGTATCTCCCAGCATGTATACCTCCTCCTCTTGTGCTCTTGAACAGAATATTCATTATTACTAACTGAAATTTATTACAGAATTGAATTAGTCCTTCTCCTCTCTCATTCCCTGCCCCTACCCCATATTCTGCTGTAAGCATTTTTTGTCCTCCTTCCCCTACAACTGCATTCCAGTCCCCCATGACTACTAGATTTTCATCTTCCTGTACGTGAAGTACTACACTTCCAGTATCTTCATATAATTTTGAGAGAGGATAAGTCACTCTCCCACCCATTTTTCGCAAACAGAAAATTATTAAAGATTATTACAACCTCACGCACCGTGAGCGAGTCTCCAGAAGGCCTGAGCAGATGTTGATGAAGCCTAGTAGGGCGCTAAAGGCGTGAGGTATTTTTATGATTCTTAGCTCGTAGAAACGGCTTGTTGGAAGTTAAAGTAATTGGCGACGAACCCATCCCTTAGTAAATCCTGCCGGACAGGCCCACAGGCTTACGGGGCAGACAGGGCAGTCCCTCGTCGAGACAGGGCTCCAGCAGAACAATGCCGCGAGACCTGCTGTGGCGCTAGCAGAAGCCTGGACAAGAGCAACGGTCTAGAGAAACGCGTGTACCCAGCGGCATGGTAAACCGGGCATTGTGTGCAGAGCCACGCGTAATAAAAATTCACATGTTTTTGTGTTCACCAATAGTGCAAGTAGGCCAGTGAACCACTTCCCTCGGCCGCCTCTGTTGTACGAGAAAACTCGGGCATCTGAGAAACGTTTAGAGATAGAATCATTATTGCACCTCATTTCTAGGACTAACAAGCAACAAGGTACAGGCGATTTAGATAAAGATCTTTGATATTGTATCTGGTCCCCTGTTGACGTGGGAAGCGACACGACTTTGGAGAAAATCATCTCTCCCCCTCCTATGGAAACTTAAAAAGGCCAGTAATTGGTGGTTCATTCTTAACTCAAGCCCTGATTCGACATGAGTTTGTGCTGTCGTGCGAGAGGTTAGATTTAGCGCCTATAGAGCCTTGTTATTGGCCCAATACGGGGTGAAGGCGGTGTCGTTCATGCACTTTGCGGGAAAACGGAATTTTATTCTGCAGGGGTGAGAAGCACTGGGGTTCGGGACTTTGGTCTGGTAATGGACTTCTAGTCGAAGCTCTGGCACGTGTGGTTGGTACTTGAGTCCTGTCCTGAGACTGACTTCACTTGCGAGTAGTTTAGACTGAGGAGCCTGTGGTGAAGTTCTTACTCTATCGACAGTGTGACTTCAAACGCCTCGGACTACTCGTTTGCTGAGGGCACACTTATTCGTCTTGACGTTTGGTATCCTTGTGTGTTCTATCTTATAAGTCAGCCAAATTGGTACGAGCAGCGAACGGATGTGTCACGCACTGAAATCCACTGTGATTTCAGGGCTCTGGTAGAGAGTAAATTGCTATCCGTCTTGCTGATCGCTAGACCGTGAGATTTTTGCATTTCTTTCGTGGCCGAATTCTATTCACAGGTGCCGCCTCCGCGTCTCAGCTCCTCCGCCGCACACATCTCGCCAGCTGCCAGTCACGTCACCGCACGAAGTATACAGGGTAACATACTGCCGCTGCGGCATTGTCATGGCGTACAGATCGCAATCGCCACTTGCTCTCAGCTGCACATATGTAGAGAAACTTTAGTGAATCCTGCCTCGGGCATGGATGTGTGTGATGTCCGTGTGCGATGTCCTTAGGTTAGTTAGGTGTAAGGAGTTCTAACTTCTAGGCGACTGATGACCTCAGATGTTAAGTCCCATACTGCTCAGAGCCATTTGAACCATTTGATCAACCAACGTCTGCTCAGCGGCAGATCAATTCAGGTTGTGTTATCCATATTTTTTGGGCCAGAGTACTTGACTCACTGACCACGTAGTTAAACTGTCTTTGCCAACCAGAATCCACCCAGTGGAGCATTAAATCACCTGTTAGTTGTATAATGTATTCAATCTATAACTTTTTTATGTATAATTTATGTCTTGTTTGAAAAAATAAATGTTGTTAGCACACTAAATTTTAGCAACATTCTCAATCAATTAAATAGTCGAAACAAGTTACCTTTCACTTTCACTATTTCCTCATCTTCAGTTTGCGACCTGAACTATCGTTGTCGTTGTTGGTTTGCTGTCGATTCTGATAAGAACAAACCCATCACTGAACTGTTCACAGTAACACAGTCGTTGCCCTACATTCCTAACGAATACTGCTCCCGTTACACCATTTTCTGCTGCTTTGGTATTACCCTATACTCCTCTGACCAGAAATCCTTTACTTCTTTCCATTTCACTTCACTCACCCCTACTATATCTGGATTGAGCATTTGCATTTCCCTTTTCAGATTTTCCAACTTCCCTACCCATTTCAAGCGTCTGACATTCCACTGCCCAACTTTCCTTGGTTATGCAATATTTTCCAATGTCCACTTTCCCCTAGGCATTCCCGTCACGAAGATCCGAATGGGAGACTGTTCTGGGACCGAGGACGTTTTGATTACTAATCAAAGACCCCCACCCCTAGACCACGGGTGCTGTCGTACATGTTACTGACGAACTGATGTCCACTGCCTTTTGTTTCAGTCGGGATGCGGAAGAACTGATTTCCATTCCCTTCTGCATCCTGGTACCGTTGATCATGGATGATTCTCTTAGGACAAAATTCCATTCCAAGGGCAAGAGGTTGCTGCGAAAACCTGTTCGTTTCCCCGCTGTCTTCGACAAAGTCATTCATAGAACGGGGGTACTGCTTGTTCCAGTAATCTTGGGTTGCCATTGTGTATGTTTTTTATTCTAAATTTAGGCACTGGCTGGGATCGTGCCTTGCGTGTTGGATGTTGTGATTACTAATCAGAGGCCGGCCTAAGTGACCGTGCGGTTAAAGGCGCTGCAGTCTGGGACCGCAAGACCGCTACGGTCGCAGGTTCGAATCCTGCCTCTGGCATGGATGTTTGTGATGTCCTTAGGTTAGTTAGGTTTAACTAGTTCTAAGTTCTAGGGGACTAATGACCTCAGCAGTTGAGTCCCATTGTGCTCAGAGCCATTTTAGCCATCATTAATCAGAGACGCTACCACTAGCCGACAGGTGTTAGTTTTGTTAAACTCATAACAATTAATGAAGCTACGCTTTACAAGATGGAGTTGCGTCGATCCCTGCACTACAGGATTCACCTGATGTCCTACATACCTTACGCCTCCTTTGCATTATTTTACGGCAAAGTTAATATCTTGTGGAATCTCATAAATGTTGAGTTTGAGGTGCGTTATCCGGTCAAGTGAGACAAGTACAAAATTGAGTTGTGTTGTCCAGGAGACCTTCGTCATTTTTGTATTATCCAGATACTGAACAATAAAATGTATATTAATTGAGGAAAATAATACTTTTGGGATACTTTAATAAATTAGGAAAGAATTAAAATTCGTCTCACTATCTGTTTGCATTAAAAAGCATTTGCACAATACCTAATAAGAACAAAATAAAAAATCTCAAGAAAGTTTCCACCAATAACCTTAAAACTTTCTTTTAATTCGTATGGTTTCTGCTGCAGTTTTTCGTTGTTTAACATTTTTTTACAGCTGAAATTAGTAAATATTGATTAATGTTAAAAGACGGTCTTAGATTGCACAATGCTCTTAACTGGCCCAAAAAGGACGCGTTTCACCCTGGTGGGGCATATCGGGTTATCTCGTGGGATATGTGTGTTATCAGTCATAGGAAAGTAGCTGCACAGGCACTTCGTTCTGAGGACCTGTTAACAGTATATGAGAGTGGTCTTACTCTACACCGCTGTGACTGATGACCCTCATCGCACGGGATAACGTGATGATACCCTACCCGGGTGAAACGCGTCATTTTTTGAGCCAATTGATAGCAATGTGTAGCCTAGGACTGTCTTTCAACATTAATCACAATATAAGATGGCTGTAACACTGGAATATGTATAAAAGGTTCATTGTAAACTACATTTTGTAACCAGTCTTTAAGGTGGTCCTATTATCACGTTTCTCCCATCTGTAGACATTAAAATTACATTTTTGCAACAGATGCGATACTGAAAAATATTAGTCTTTTACTTTTCAACTGATATGGCATTTTACAATTTAACTGATTGGGTCTGCTACCACAATAGTTATAGAAACGCTTATCTACAGCATTTTATCCTGATTGTAGGTAAAAGTAGTAACATTGTGTTCTGACCAAATATGAATGAGAAGACATTCAAATTCCAATCACTTTAAGTTCTGTATGCGCTAAGGCGTCTGAGATTAACGGCAGTAACTTTTGTGCTCTTTCATGACGTCGACCTCAACGAGAACATTCGTGCTCACTGAGCTGAGATCTCTTTCTGAAGTTCTGTTATGATGCCTTGGTGTTAGTATAGTAACTGTCCGAAAATACTTGATTCTCTGCAAGAGAGACGTTGCTCTGAGGCTTACACATGTAATCTATGAGTGCATGTTATGTGTGACAGCACTGTTTGTTCGGATAGGATAATAAATATGACAGCCGGTTGTGTCGTAAAAAATGTTAGCTGACGACACATCTTAAGTAGAGATTTAACAGGATAGAAACACGATCGAGTTACTGTTCGAGGAAAGGCGCCGAGTGACTTACCTAAGAGGAAATCAATGTAGTAATGTTTGATTAGCGACTCCTATCTTAATGGAGTACTTCCTCGTTTGAATCTCCTGAAACACAGATGTTAGCATGCAACGTCTCTACCTTCTTCCGAAACGTATTATTACTCTTGTAACGCGTTGTAGAGAGCTTTTATATGGTTGAAAATGATTGTGATTGTGTTTGCCTAGTGCAAGGCATAAGACTCTTACAGCACATTATATAGCGCTATAATGTTCTGCATGACTTTAAACTACGTGATAGCATGATATTAAATTAAGCAATCCGAGAGGGCATACGCTGCTCTAATCAAGTTATTATTAGCGTACATTCTTCGTATTTCTAAAGGTAAGCAACGCATAAATCGCTTTGGAATTTCAATATTTGTTTTATATAGTTATATGTTTTAAGAACACCGAAATTTCAGTGTAATTTCGTCTTTAAAGGAACAAAAAGCTAGTTCCCGATTGGAAACTAGACTACGGAGGTTTTAATTAACTGAGTTGGTTTACGATAGAGTACGTTAACGAATACTTATCTACATACTTTATTTACATCAATCAGGACCATTACCGCCATTATCATTCACTTTAACTACTAAGTCATCAATAGGCCTATTAATATTTCTAATGCAAGAACAAACATGGCAATGTCGTTACAACGCTGTTGCCAAGGAAAAAACTGGGGACTTTCACACATGTTAGTAATGACATTATCGTTTCACGTTTGAACGAACATAAAACTAAATAGTACTTAAAGTAATAAAGATTAGTTGCAGGTAGTCGTAAGCTATTGCTAGCACTGTCATCCAAATACAAACATCAAAAAATTTTGCATCACCTCGTTTCCGAGAGTTCCGGAACCTGTAGAGAAATTTGGAATAAATAACTACCTCTAACACATAGCAGTACGTCCTCTTGCATTGATGCATGCCTGTATTCGTCGTGGCATACTAACCACAAGGTCATCAAGGCACTGTTGGTCCAGAATGTCCCACTCTTCAACGGCGATTCGGCGTAGATCGCTCAGAGTGGTTGGTGGGTCACGTTGTCCATAAACAGCCCTTTTCAATTTATCTCAAGCATGTTCCATAGGGTTCATGTCTGAAAAACATACTGGCCACTATAGTCGAGCGATGTCGTTATGCTGAAGGAAGTCATTCACAAGATGTGCATGATGGGGGCGCGAATTGTCGTCCATGAAGACGAATGTCTCGCTAATAAGCTGCTGATATGGTTGCACTATCGTTCGGAGGATGGCATTCACGTATCGTACAGCCGTAACGGCGCCTTCCTTAACCACCAGCGGCGTACGTCGGCCCCACATAATGCCATCCCAAAACAACAAGGTACTTCCACCTTGCTGCACTTGCTGGACTGTGTGGACAGTGTGTCTAAGGCGTTCAGCCCGACCGGGTTGTCTGCAAATACGTCTCCGACGATTGTCTGGTTGAAGGCGCTTCACTCTGGAACCGCGCGACCGCTGCGGTCGCTGGTTCGGTCCTGCCTCACGCATGGATGTGTGTGATGTCATTAGATTAGTTAGATTTAAGTAGTTCTAAGTTCTAGGGGACTGATGACCTCAGATGTTAAGTCCCATAGTGCTCAGAGCCATTTGAACCTTTTGACATTCATCGGTGAAGAGAACGTGATGCCAATCCTGAGCCGTCCATTCGGCATGTTGTTGGTCCCATCTGTACGGGGCTGCATGGTGTCATGGTTGCAAAGATGGACATCGCTATGGACGTCGGGAGAGAAGATGCGCATCATGCATCCTATTGTGCACAGTTTGAGTCGTAGCACGACGTCCTAAGGCTGCACGAAAAGCATTATTCAAAAGTTTGTCGTTGCTGTCAGGGTTCCTCTGAGCCATAATCCGTAGGTAGCGGTCATCCACTGCAGTAGTAGCCATTGGGCGGCCTGAGCTAGGCATGTCATTGACAGTTCCTGTCTCTCTGTATCGCCTCCATGTCCGAACAACATCGCTTTGATTGACTCCGTGACGCCTGGACACTTCCCTTGTAAGAGCCCTTCCTGGCACAAAGTAACAATGCGGACTATCTTCAGGACTTCTGGGAACTGGGGTGATTAAAAACTTTTTCTTATGTTCAAATGTATGCGAATTCCTAAGGTACCATACTGCTTAGGTAATCGGTCCCTAAACCTACACGCTACTTAGAATAAACTAACTTATGCTTAGAACAACACACAAAGCCATGCCCCAGTGAGGACTCGAACCACCGGCGGGAGGGGCCGCAAAGTCAGTGACATGACGCCTCCAACCGCGTGGCCACTCCGTGCGGCATTTTTTTTTTTTTATGTGTGTATTACCCCACCCACCCACGTCGCTCATACACAGCAGTGGTAACGGGCTTATGATTACCGATGGACAACCAGTAATACTTGTGTTGAAATAATTTCGGCAAAAGTACGTGCGCTCCAAATCCTATGTTGCATAACCTGGCGGCATCCGAGGTTAGATCTCCGAAGGCTGTTCCGTATCCCTCCTCGCAACAGGCTCTTGCTAATATGCACACATGACCCACTCGCTGCAATCTGCCAGCTCCCCTAGCCTAGCAGCTCCCTTTGAGGCTCTTTTTATCACTTTTTTGCACAGTTCTTTATATGTACATTACATAATAATTATTTTAGCTAATCTCTGAAAAACAGACAAAACTGTTTGTTCACAATATGATAAAAAATGTACAAACAGCCGTTAGTCGACATCAGTATGGAGTGTGACCACCTCTTCCTTTCATGGAAATGGAAATGAGGTCTAATGCTGCTTGATAGAGCGTAGAGGAACGATGCGGCGGACCCGCACCGCAGTACTAGGTAAGATCCTAATGGAGGTGGTTTGCCGTTGCCTTCCTCCGACCGTAATAGGGGTAAATGATGACGAGACAACAACATCCAGTCATCTCGGGGCAGATGAAAATCCATGACCCCGCCGGGAATCGAACTCGGTACCCCGTGCTCGGGAAGCGAGAACGCTACTGCGAGACCACGAGCAGCGGACTTCATTTCATAACGGCTTGAAATGTGATGGGAATATTTTGAGTGTCTCTTGAGGAACAGCACCTCATTCTTCCTCAAGAGCCGAAGCCAGAGAAAGTAACGATGTAAGACTCTGAGGAATCGAGCGATGTTGCCGTTCTAATTCATCCCAAAGGCGCTGCAGTGGATTCAGGCCTCTCTCTTTCAGGAACGTTATTCTCCATAAACCATTGCCTCACAGATGCTGATTTATGACAGGCCGAATTGTCAAGCTGAAACAAACAATTATTTTTCTGTCCCTGTACTGTTCACTGCTCACACTGCCGTAAAATGTGTTCATATCCTTCCGCATTTAGCATTTTCTAAAGTGCCTCTCCCTAATCACGAAAACGCCACCATGTCGTAACATTTCCTCTGTTTTTCAGTACTGACACTACACACGATGGCACGTACAGAAACCCATTCGGATTGGCACAGGATATGGCGTGATTCGTCACTCCAAATTAGTCGTTTAATGCTTCTTTTACTGACAATAGCCCTTCCCTTCAATTATTCCGATGGGGCCATTTCTCGTGACAGCTATGGTAAATTCCATATTGCACACGGGTGTCCGAGTGCTGTTTATCATATAGTGTGTACAGTGTTCTTGAAACGACGATATTTTCAATGACGTTTTATTGCATTTGCAATAAACAAATCAAAATTTACATTTTCAAATATAATAGGACTTATGTTTCGTATCAAGGAAAAAGGTATAATGTAAATGTATATGTCTTCAGAGGTGCTGTATGGTGTAAGTCAGTGTGAATTAAAAAATAGGAGTTAACAATAAAGGCAACACACTATCATCTACAGCAACTTTTTTATGCAATCCTGGCACGTTATTTATTTTTCCCAGTAAGGTGGAGTCCCAAACATAACATAAATAACTCGCACTATGTAAGTATGCAAAACCGCAAGAGTATCTTTTTTACCACGATGCCATAGCATAAAAACACAATAGAGAACAATAAATAAAACTGAAGTACACAAAAGTGCGTAGTCTCGAAACCTATGTTATCGCTCTATCCTAAATGGAGGTAGTGGGTTGGCCACCAAACATACTAGTGATACCTAATTTCCAATTTGAAGCAGAAGTGTCTGTTCCAGTTTCGATATCTGACACCATACAGGATGCTACAGCCTCTCTCTGGCGTTCAACCCAGACACACATGATCAGTATGGTTAAACAGTATATTCTTGATAACAGACTGCTTTTAAATGTTGCATACCCTGACAAGGGGTTGGTCCAGTCCGACATATCGAGATATCACAAGAATTCTTTATATATATATATAGGAAGAATACAGCGAAGGAGAGATCCTATCTAAATTTTAGCTGCTAAGACACACAGAAAGCGTTTCAAAAATGTTGAAAATTGGCAAATTCTTAGGTCGTCAGGTGGCTCCAGAATTCTACACCCTAACGGGTGCTGTAGCAGACTGTGCATGCGCAATATGGCAGTCGCATATCCTTGGTTGACGTCGTATCGATAAATAGACAATAAGATTTCGTGCTGTTGTATTTTGTAAAGCGAATTTCATTTTTTGTTGACAGTTTCTCTGTTCACTCAAATCAGAAACACAGTTAAGATACATAATAATTACCAGTTACTTTCGCGGAAGTGTAGGTGTTAATAATGTAAATTAAACTAAACAAATATTCATTGTGTTTAACGCTTAATGATAAGCAGTTTGAAAACCCAGTTTTTCTTCGTAAAATCTAACCGTGAACTTTATAACTGGAAGAAATACTTATACGAAATAACAAATACACGCCAAAATGGAACATGTGAAATTGAAAGCAAAATTATCCGAAAGATTTATTGTACAGGGTGGCCGTAAAGTCGCATTAACCCCATTAATAACCAACAGAAATCCCTAAACGTGAATAAATAACTAGAAAATAAGTTTTTTAGAGAATTTTTCTTGTGGTACGACCATGCCAAACTGCTTGTGAGAGGCAATGGAAATTTACGGGACTTGTCCCTCTGAAACCCAGCAGAGTTGAACATTGGTGGTTTCAAAACTTGTTCGACCAGATTAAGCGGATTCACGAAATCATACAGTACAGGAAATCAGAAAGCAACGAAGTTTACGTCAAATAAAAGGGTAGAGGAGATGCCTTTAATTCATAACTGACGTGAAGATGACGCCTGCTGTCACCACACGTCAGCTGTGTCTAAGACCGGTCAGTCAGGTTTCGTGAGAACTGCAAGCACACTGCACTTCACCATCTCCAGGCGATACAAGGCAGTGGCTTGTGCAGTCATATATTGCTGTGACATATTTATATACAACAATGACAATGACGAATAGATTACTGTTTCCAAAGCTTTATCTGTCTTCAGGGAATTCAAGGCGTATTAGGACCAAAAACAAAAACAGCACTGTTTAGTAGCAAAAATCTTATATTCGATCAATTAAAATCTGAAAAAATATGAAAGAATATTTTAAAATTTCATTCGAAAAGGTTTATAACTAGTTGCAGAAATTAATTCATTGCTTTTGTTGGACTCTTGGAATGGACATACGATACTGATGCTGTAATTCAGACCAATGTGAGTTTCGATAAAGAAGTATTTCGACCGTAGAAGATATTCTTAAGGAAATTTTCGGACACTAATTTCCGATATCTCTGTCATTTTAGGTTATCAGGAGAACAGTTGTCTTTAATTCAGTCATTTGTTCGTTATCAGTTTGCGTTGACATGTTTTACAAATTTTGCTCTGAATGCAGCGCAATAAGCAGAGCAACGGCAAGGACCATTTCCTACTCCTTCGCAATTCTGTCTAAATAAAACCAGTAATTCCTGTGACGTTTCTGAAACCATTAATTTTTGTTTCGTGAGGTGTGTCTGGTTAAGGAAAATGTTTATTTTCATAATTTAAATGACACTTCGCTTTATTATGACAACTGAGGGAAATGAGCAAGGAACTGTTTCATTGTTACTGAAATATATGTTATTTACATATTATTATAACAAATGTGCTTCAGGAATTGTTATAATATGACGTTTATGAAAGAAATATTCCATTTCAGTAAATTAAAATCATGGTTGATGGAAGTCGTCTGTAATGTTACATCAAACACGGCCCTGAATAATATTCTTGTGTCAGAAATACAATGATTTAGCTGTCGATGCGAACTGCCTCTTATTCAAAACATTACATACGTGACATTTTTTGTATCGTTTAGGTGCTTTAGATTAACTTGTGTCTCTCCAGATGCACAACGCAGTGCTATGCTCTCTTGACACGGGCTATCGCTGGCTAGGCACCAAGGGCCGTGCTAACCGCTGTCATAAACTGTTCTTCATGGGACAAAAATGAGTAACTTCAAATGTTTTAAGAAAAAACTTGCTATAAGCCTTAGCAGCTAAAATTATGACAGTGTATTTCTTTCGCTCTATTCGACCTGCATAAAGAATTTCAAGGTGAGTTTTGACATGTCGGATTGGACCATTCCTTTGTGGCATAGGCTTAGAGCAAGAATACACTAAGTGAACTCTATGAAATATCTCTTCTAAGAAAGTTAAATCTGGTGTTCAAATAGTTAGCATCGAAGATGAACACCGTAGAGCTATTCGGAATGTCATTTCATACTTGCATCCAGTAATGCACAAGTTCTTATTGGAGTAACGCACAGCACGCCCTCGACATGCCACCAAAGGGGGAAAATAATCAGATATTAAAGTAAACGACGAATGCGTTGGACAGGCAACAGTTATGGTACTCTCCCATCAATACCAGAATAGAGTAATACTGAATCAAAAGATAGCAGTGAATGGTAAGCGGAACTCTGTGCAGTACTCCGGTAAGCCTGGCATGCTGGAGTGCACGGACTGTTGATGTTGTTTATCCGAAGACTGGTTTGGTAGAACTCTCTGCTCTAGCCATTTTGTTCATAACGTTTGCAGCCGACATTCTTTTAAAACTGCTAATTCTATTAAATCTATGGTTTCACTGGACAACTGTTAACCCCAGCCGGCCGCGGTGGTGTAGCGGTTCTAGGCGCTCAGTCCGGAACCGAGGGACTGCTACGGTCGCAGGTTCGAATCCTTCCTCGGGCATGGATGTGTGTTATGTCCTTAGGTTAGTTAGGTTTAAGTAGTTCTAAGTTCTAGGGGACTGATGACCACAGATGTTAAGTCCCATAGTGCTCAGAGCCATTTTTTTGTTAACCCCAATGCTTCAGTCTACTACTAAATTCACAATTCCTCGGGATTATTCCTATCACCCAATCCCCTTTTTTGATCAATAGTTTCAGTTTTCCGCTTATTTGATTCAGTACGTTCTCACTAATTACTCGATTTGTTCATGTAATATTCAGCAATCTTCCGTAATAGCACGTTTCAGGAGCTTCCCCTTTCCCCTTACCTGAGCTGTTTGTCGCCTAAGTTTCACTTCCTACAAGGCTACGTTCCAGACATATATCTTCTGTAAAGACTTCCTAACATCGCTAAACTTCATGATGAGAACACTCAGCTGTATTTTATTTTGCACAGTGTCATTAGTCGAATGTCAGTAACAAAACTTGACTTTTGATGTGAATAATCCTTTTGATGGCAACTGCTGTGTATAGTCATTATAATTCTGACAGTTTTGTCGACCATGACTGGCCTTCAACAGCAACTTGTAGTCGTTTACATCATGGTATAACATTCGCGCAATTTACGCCAGATAAGCTTGAAAATGGTCTCTGGCCATCACTAGTAGTACTGTGCAAACAAAGACAGCTGAAAGTTTTTCAACACTGTGCCACTCCCTTGGAAACTACTGCTTCCCCTATATTTCGTTCTACTATTTTAATGATCTTATTTTTGTACAAGTTTTAGACAGACTGTCGCTGCCTGCACTTTTTCCCTGCTTCCTTCGATAATTCAAAGGGTAGTATTCCATCAACACTGTCAAAAGCTTTTTCTAAATCTGTAAGTGTTGTAAACGTTGATCTGCCTTTCTTCAACCAAAGATAAGTCGTTGGGTTAGTATTGCTTCACGTATTCCCACATTTGTAAGAAACCCAAACTGCTCTTCCCAGAGGCCAGCATCGACCAATTTTTCCATGTTTCTGCAAACAATTCGAGTCAGTATTCTGAAACCATGACATATTTAACTGGTAATTAGGTAATTTACACAATTCTCTGCACTTGCTTTCTTTGTAGCAGTAGTTTTCACATTCTTCTTCAAATACGAAGCCTATCGCCATCCTCAAATATCTTTCACACATGGTGGACTAGTTTTGTCATGCATGGCTTTCCCGTGGGTCTTAATAATTCTGATGGAATCTTGCCTACTTCAGGGACATATTTTTGGCTTAGTTAGTTAGTTAGCTTGCTTAGATGTACCATCTAAGAGTGCTAGCAGTTGTAAAGGACAAACGTTCACAGCAATCTTGTGTCTGTGCTACCGCAGTTGCCATATATGGTTTGTCGTTGCGTCAGATGTTATTTCGAGTTGTATAGACAGCTTATGCAAAATAGGTTGTATTGTGAATAACATAGTTCAGTGCTGAATGTATCAACGGCAGGATTTTGATCCAAACATCACTACATAAATTTTACATTTATGTGTTTAGCCCAATGGTCTACACATTGTGGGGAAATGAAAACATGGAAAAGCATGTGATCAGTGCCAAGGAAACATGTCTCAGCAGTTATAACATTTTGTAGCACACGATGTAGCTGGAGTGAGGTACTGGCTGGTGGTTGAACAGACGTGGACCTCAATTTTAAAGTTATTTTATTAGATATCTAAATGCTTCCAAAAACAGAGAGATACTTTCAATAAATTGTAATATTCCTGTAGGTCGCTATGATCCTCGCTAAGTTCTAAGATAAGAATAAAAGAATTAAAATTCAACCTTTGCTCTAATATACACAACCGGGCAGCAACGTTAGCATTTCACAGTGGATGACCCTCAGCCGTAATGATTCATAGTATCTGCGACAGCTTCAGCATTAAAATGTAATGTTGAAAAACATCTTTTAGAGTTAATTAGGCTCATAAAACATGAGACGTGGGACTCATTGGAATTAAGGAAATCGTGGTATTGAGGACCCATCAACTTTTCGTTTCACACAACCTGTTTGTTTAACAGTATATAACCGTAAATTTGTTTTTTTTTTCTTTTCTTACAAAATGAACAAATTTGCAAAATATTTTAGACCTTCCACCTTAAAATGAATAAGCTTTTGCAAGAGGAATCAATACAGCAAACAGTATGACAATGATTACAAGACGGCCGGACCTATAAACCGCCCGTTATCGGGTGAAACAGAGGTGTTTATTACCTCCCTGGATCCAGCCTCCCTTATTAAATGCCCTTCCGCAACACATGAAAACTATATAAGCAATCGGCAACCCAGGTGCGACTGAATCGTAACCCGTCCCTTTTGACAATCTTATTTTGACTAAGGCCCTGGTTACAATTGGCTGTTATTATTTTCAAATTTAAACTAATTGCCAGTTATTAAGACCGCTCTGAAGAAACGTCTTGAAACATTACTTGTGAACATTTATTACAAGAGAACTCACTCGGAGGAACCGCAAGATCCAGCTAAAATACACCAATAACGACCAGGTCTTTCAAACACAGTAACGCACAGGTTAGTACAACAGGTTGTTCAGATTACAACTAATGACTTAGAAATGTAATTATAATCAATGAATTGAACCGGTTAACAATTAAATCTAACCACAAGACACCTGCTATGTTTGGCGGCAAACTGTGCCTTAGTACAATTGTTACGGCTGTGTTTACGACGAGGAGCTAATTCATTAGAACGCTGATGATCGGGTATAAACCATAAAGGGAAGGCAATGTAATGGAGGGACAAGTTTTGAAACTATAGCTATTGTCTTAGTACAAAACTACGTTCTATATTTACGACCAAAGAGCCCACCAAGTAAAACTCTGAGGGTCGGTAAAAAGCAAAAAATAAAATAAGGAAGGCAGGTAGACAAAGGCACAAACCACCACGAGGGTTACAGAATGTTACTCCCCTTTGTCAGCAAGCAGTTCCATGGATTCACAGTGTGTCGCAGCGGTTACTGAGTGTTGCCCAAGAAAGCCAGGTAGAAGAGGGCAGCCACGCCACGAGCGGTCGTCCGACACGAACGTTTCCAACCAACCGACGGGATGTCGGCCTGCTCCTCCTTGCCGACGCTGATACCGGTGAAGTACTCCGGTATCTTCGCTCTGCACAGCCCCTCCTTGTGCAGCTCGTGTCTTCGCCCGTTCGGTCCTCGTGACCACGTCTTTTCGCGATGCTACCGCCAATCCTCAAACTTCGTGCCTCTCCCCCCCTCGGGCCAGCGAACCCCGTATATATATCGGCAAGCATAGACGTTCTAAGGACACAACCCACAGATACCAACTCTTCCTTATAGATATTGCAATGGGGCCGCAAGAGGGATAATCGATACTACCCTTTAGCCAGTGGCGCCACACAGAACAGTCTACTAACTCAATGGCGCCATGGCTCAAAACAAAACTACACATTGGCCTTAAACTACTACTACCAGACCGCTACCACAAAATGCTACACAGCTCTACACCAAACTACCTATGCCTATATCTTAATAAATTCTTGTACAACAACACGAACAACAGATCATTCACTTAGAACAAGTAAAAGGATGAATTCTCAGAAATCACGGCCATGGTGTAGTTTAAACAAAACAGCTCAGAGTAAATATAATTAAACATGCTAACATGCTCATGCTCACAGTGAACACTCCTGTGGGCTATCAATAAACAACCACAACTTATCATACGATAACCAAGGATGTCTACGAAGAACTTTTGGCTAGCGAACGTACCCAACGCACAGTTTGTATACCACACAATTCACAGAGTCACACAACCAGCAGTGCGCAGCCACCAGCTGCAAAAGCACTCAGGTAGTACTCTTGACATGCAGAAGCCCCTATCTCCACCTCCACTGGGACCGCTGTTCGTCCGGCCGGTAAGAGACATTACCCTCTGCACCAGGCTGCTGGGCCCACACGGTGGCCGCCCCCTGCGCCTGCCGTAGTCACGTCCGGCTGGCGGATCGACAGTACAGCCGTTTCTGTAAGCCTCGTTCTCCGCTCGGCCCAGAATTCGCTCGTTCGTCTCCATGCACCTAATGACCATTCTACAGATCACCCCTGCCATCACCTCCGCCACGGCTGCTCTCACGGCAGTCACGTGTCAGCGCCATTCACTCTCTCACGGCCACAACTTGACAATCCACACAAAGTGAATCCACTCGTCACGGGACAGTTTGAAAGTGCATTACTAATCCACGGCATCATTAAATTCTAAAAACATGGAATTCTCATGTCAACTTTCTCCATCAACATGTTCAGTATGACGACTGTTTCTCGAAGGCGTCAATAATTTGACGGCAAAAATATTTCTGTGTGTATGTCTCCTGTCAGATGCGACGAAATGCTCGTAGATACGACAATAATCTCTCTATTTCCTTAAGCAAACCCTACTGCACTGCTGGCCATTAAAATTGCGACATTTTGAAAACAAAAGCACCAAACATAAAATCAAAATTAATTGCAGTACTTGCTCGAAAGAGCCAACGACACTCATTTTAACACAAGCATACAATGTAGCTAGGACTAACGCCTTTTACCTTCTGCCATTTGGAAAAATTACGCAGTGGATTTCTTCTTCACAAATCATATTTGAGCGTTGATTGTTTGTGATAAGATCGTGTTACACTTGATTACAAATGAGAAACCTCTACCATCGCGAGTTGGAATTCGACTGCAGCATTGTCTGTTGAGATTGCAGTTCATTTATCTGGAATACCGTCCCTCGCGTTGATCGGGATGGCACGACGGTAATGGAACTACGAAATCAGGGGATCCTGAAGGGACATAGATTCGTGTGGAACCTCTGCTGTCCTGCGCGAGCAACTGCTCACTCTGCAGTGCAGGATAGTACTCCTCTGTCACATACTTTGAAACCGGAAAGGGCGTTATTTGTATCCACAATGAAATTGTTGTGATACCGGGAGCATGACGGGTTGTTACCATGACGACCATTGCTGTGGCTTCCTTTGATGCCGCAGCAGAGACGTATCTTCCAACAGCGATTCGCCCGAAGACTACACTGGACGCAGAACTGATACCAAATCCTCTTTTGAAATGAGTACCGATCTGCGGGCAATAGCATGATGGATATGAACCTGTGTGGACAGTTTGAGGTGTCAAACTGGATCCACCTTCTGGTTTGATGGTATTGGGATGACATTAATAGCACTACAGAGTCATCTCTGTTTTGATTCGCTGGTAACTGTCCGTCCCCAGTAGCTGAGTGGTCAGCGCGACAGAAGGTTAATCCTAAGGGCCCTCATTCGATTCCCTGCTGGGTCGGAGATTTTCTACGCTGAGTGACTGAGTGTTGTGTTGTCCTCATTATCGTAATCATTTTATTCCCATCGGT
This sequence comes from Schistocerca serialis cubense, assembly GCF_023864345.2. NCBI lineage: Eukaryota > Metazoa > Arthropoda > Insecta > Orthoptera > Acrididae > Schistocerca > Schistocerca serialis. The sequence continues at coordinate 542,291,086 of NC_064641.1, read as the reverse complement.
GTGCAGGTCGCCAAAGTGGCGTCAACTCGAAAGACCTGCACCAGGCGAACGGCCTACACTACGGGAGGCCATAGCCGCACGACATTTACATTTACAGCTGGTAACTTCAGTTACCGTCGTTACATTACTTAGATCTTAAAGCCGATGGCTGTGTCTTTTTCTCCGAAGTAGCTGCGGCACCTTTCACAAAAATGCTACAAGGCCGAGTGTTTGCAGTGCTGCCTTGATCTAATGCAACACAAAGTGTGTTCGAAAGTTGCACTGGGCAGTACGTTCTCCAGATATTTCACCCAGTGGTAACATCTGAACGTGGGTTGCTGATGAACTGGCGTGTCGCCATTCGCCAACCACTATTGTAATGCTTGGTGTAAGTTTGGTGCCTGGTCTGTCGCGCAGTCTGTAGCGACAGATGACAGTTGCTGTTACACATATCAAAAAGAGTTTTGCATCGTCCCGGTTCCCAGAACTCCTGAAGGTAGAGGCTGACTGTGGATATTGTATAACAGACACAATCTCTTTTGACTGTTCAGAGACGTCACTAAACTCGCCCAAAGATGCAAACGACCATGCATGAGCAGCTCCTATTGGAAAGGGTCCGAACGCCGATCAGTTCGTTATTCCACCAGGAAGGAGGTACACGGCTCGTGTTATCTGTAGTTCAACCATGCCTAGACAGTCAGTACCACGGTTAGATTGCGTCCGCATTGTTACTTTGTGCCAGGAAGGGCTCTCAACAAGGGAAATGTCCACGCGTCTCGGAGTGAGCCAAAACGATGTTGTTCGGATATGGAAGAGATACAGAGCGACATGAACTGTCGATGACATGCCTCATTCAGGTCGCCAAAGGGCTACTACTGCAGTGGATGACCGATACCTACAGATTATGGCTCGAAGGAACTCTCACAGCAACACCACCATGTTGAATGCTTTTCGTGCAGCCGCAGGACGTCGTGTTATGACTCCAACTGTACGCAATAGGCTGCATGATACGCAGCTTCACTTCTGACATCAATGGCGAGGTCCATCTTTGCAAGCACGTCACCATGCAGCGCGCTGCAGATGGGCCCAACAGCATGCCGAATGGACCGCTCACGATTGGCATCACGTTGTCTTCACCGATGAGTGTCACATATGCCTTCAACCAGACAGTCGTCAGTGACGTCTTTGGAAGCAACCCGGTCGGGCTGAACGCCTTAGACTCACTGTCCATCGAGTCCAGCAAGGTGGGGGTTCCCTGCTGTTTTGGGGTGGCATTATGTGGGGCCGACGTACGCCGGTGGTGGTCATGGAAGGCGCCGTAACGGCTGGACGATACGTGAATTCCATCCTCCGACCGATAGTGCCACATATCGGCAGCATATTGGCGAGGTATTCGTCTTCATGGACGACAATTCGCGCCCCCATCATGCACATCTTGTGTATGACTTCCTTCACGATAACGACATCGCTCGATTAGAGTGGCCAGCACGGCTATCGAACATGCCTGGTATAGATTGAAAAGGGCTATTTACGGGCGAGGTGGCCCACGAAGGACTCTGAGCGATCTACGCCGAATCGCCATTGAGGAGTGGGACAATCTGGGCCAACGGTGCCTTCATGAACTTGTGTATAGTATATCACGACGAATACAGGATTGCATCAATGAAAGAGGACTTGCTATTGGGTGTTAGGGGTACCGGTGTGTACAGCGGTCTGGACCACAGCTTCTGAAGGTGTCCTTGTATGGTGGTACAACACGCAATGTGTGGTTTTCATTAACAAGAAAAAGGGCGTAAATGATGTTTATCTATATTCCAATTTTCTATAGGCTGCAGGTTCCGGAACTCTCGGCACCGAGGTGATACAAAACTTTTTTCGATGTGTGTATTTGGTGATTTGTCGCCGCATCGTCTTGTAATGTCGCTACGTAATGTAATATTATTGTAATATTCCGGATGAGTACCAGCGGTTATGCGCTACCGTAATTGAGACGACAACGCTCTCTGCTGTGGAAAAAAAAGCGTCTACACTTTTTGTAATTGTTGGAGATAAGGAATGCCGATTGGACATTGTGTTCTTTTGAGGTCAGATAGGCTTGCATGTAGACGTAATTTAAAGTGTAAAGGAGATACAACTTGTAATCGCAATTACCAAGAATAAAAAAAATTGTCTTACGAGAAAGAAGATCGTCTACGAACTTTTATGCGATGCTGGATCCCCGGACCTTCAAAAAACTATTAATGTTTTTAGCGATACAGTGCATAGTGATTTCTTCGCAAATTGAAAATACTGGGCGAATCTGCTACTATCACGGTCCAAACGACGCGCAATAGTTCGCCGTCAGCTTGTGTGTTCAAGACGTTCCCTGAGCAACCAGTTTGTTAGTCAGAAGCTATCACACTCCTACTGTTGTTCAACCTTCTCATTCTGAAAGTGTTTCTACAAAATCTTACTGGGATTGTGAATACTTTAGCTACCCATCGCGAGTTGTAGCTGTTTTCTCCGACTTTTCGTGGCGTTCTTTGAGAACCGGAGAAACAGAAACCTCCGACCGCCAACACATCCTGTACCTAAGCCGTTCTCTCCTTACAGCAGCCTCGAAGTATGCATATTCATCCATAGGCACATTTTTTCACAGATTTTTATATTAGACTGGTCAAAATTTTAAAATCTATGCATCTAGGCAAAAAATCAAAACAGAATTTAAGCGCAGTACCTGTCTTATCTCTGTCGAAGTCAAAGGTCTAGTTAGCTATTTAATTAATTTTTTTGATCGACGTAGCAGTTCATTTTAGAGTGACAACCAATTGACAGGACTGCCTGCATAATTAGGGAACTTGTTAGGATTTTGTCTCATTTCCATATATGTATGCTATTGGTAGAAGTGTACTATAACGTGTGTTTCTGTCTTGCGTACCCTATCCTTCTTCTAGACCACAACGGAGACAGAGGAGGTGGTATACTGATGCTGTGCGATTCATCTCAATAGATCACCAGAATGTCCAGGCTGCAGGCAGGCAACAGCAAGTAAACCTGTCTGGAATCTAATAATGTCCTTATCTGTAAGGTCTTCCTATTTCTGTTACTTATAGACGTATATTTTTAAAAAAAATCATGTGTAGATTTGTACTGATTTTATATGTGTATTTTGAAACTAAGTGGGTCCTGTGAAGGTTTTTTGTTTTGTTTTGTTTTGTTTAGTAATTTATGCTTAGGACATGCGCCCAGCCGAGAGTGGAATGGGAACAGAATACACTGGACAACATTCAAGCAGTAGAGGACGTCCCTTTCACTGATAGTTCAGTACCATTAATGACCTCAGTTTGGACTGAGGAGTTTAACATTAAAGATCTTTTACTTAGGATATCCCAAGCGGTGCAGACAACTGCAATTCAACAATCGATGTCTTCTAAAGTGCAATCTGTAGGAAGTGAACAGTCTAGGATAGCTTCCTCACAAGTATCAAGGTCAGCGAACCAAGGCAAAATTTCCACTATATTTCATATTGTAGCAGTAGAACAGGCAAGTCTCTCTGCTAAACAAGATGGCCTCGTTAAGCAGCAGGAGGCAAATATCAGGCGAACTATGCAAGATATTATTGGTATGGTTGACTCATTGCCAACCAAACACGATTTTAAGACTTTGAAATGCAAAGTGGATCATTTAAGCATCCAGCTAAGTGATCTGGCTACGGAAATGGCACATCTTAAGCTGTCCGAGGAGAAAGTTCCTGAGGAAATCTCTAAAATCCAAACTGAAGTAAAAGATGTTACCGCAACCGTAGATTCTCCTGTGTCCAAATTAGAACTTTTTAACTCAGGTTGTCTTGCAGTTATAGAAGCGAGGGTGACACAATGGGTTAATGAACAACTACAACAAGCTGTGCAAAACGTTCAACTGGCGGATTTCACAAGCATCCAGATTGATAGTGATGTGATAAGTCAACAATTTGGTGAAAGCTTCTCGAAGTGGAGAACAATAGAACCAAATCGATTGAGGTATATTCAAGTCAATAAAGGAAATAAGAGCAAATGGTTCTGACACACATGTCACATTTTCCGACGAACCGAAGCAAAATGTGATGAATTCTGCGTTAGCAACGGTTAGCCCGCCGCCTGCGACAAAAAGTGCACATGTGATGCTGACCAAATTTACGACGATATACCACCCAAAAATGTATACGCCCAAATGTTAATGGAGTAGAAGCTCCTAAAGCCCTGGCAGTTCAAAGCCTTCTGACCCGAAAAGAAAACTGTTAACGCCGTTGTTTTCAATCGCGGGTTCAGAGGTGTTTTACCGCGTGCATGGACTGATGCGGAAATTATTTCTTTTGTCGCTGGCTCCGTACAAGAGGAAGGTAGTTTATGGTATACGGACATTATGGAAGCCTGTGACACCTACGAGGATTTTGAGCCAGCGTTCTTGAGTAGGTATTGGTCTAAGGGAATTCAAGAATGAGTGAAAAAAGCGGTTTATAATCCAGTACCTCAATAAAAGTAGATATTGGGATTCTTCAGTTCCACATGTGGATACTTAGAAGACTATAAGGCAAAGTTACCGGTCGAGATACGCGAAAAACTCGTGTATGCTCCCGAACACAACGTCGCAGACTTTCTGTCGTCGACGCCATCGACCTGTTAAACCAAGACTTAAGAGCTACAAATCATGGGAATGGGTTGTCGACTAGTGTAAAAAAAGAACTTTGCGTATCACCCAGGACCGAGCGGCAATAGGAGTAGACGGCAGCAGAGCTCAGGCTGCCAAGCTCAGCACAACAAACAGCTAAATGGTGGCCAAAGAGTGAATGCCAAAGCGGTGCAGCTCCAACCTTGCTGGGCGAAAAATAAACCTAACGAACGAAGATTGAACCCGATGCAAACCACGAATTAAAATAACCACCATAATCAGCACTTCCACTGGAATGGCAACCACAAAATATTAGCCAGCAATCTCCGCATATAAGTGACTGGTGAGAGCAACCGCTAGTGATTATGGATGTTACTGACCAACCCAAAACCCATCCGATAAATTAAAGTCAATCGGATCGTGCCCCGGAAAATCGGTCGGGTGTGATGTAAGGGGCTCTGGCAAGAGAGTTGCCACCTTCCAATGCAATGACGAGACAGAGACTAGTAGATGAACTTACTCATGACGTCCAGCGTTGAACAATCAAGCGTATGACCGTTCCTACACCGGCGACATATACCATTAAAGTAATTCTTGATACAGGTGCAAATGTGAGTGCAATCTCTGCGGCACTGAGAGGTTGACACGACACCGGAAACTACAGGACTTTCCTGTGAGTAATTCTGAAGTTACAGGAGCAATCGGTACCAGGGCACAGAAGGGCGAGGTAAAGACTCTTATTGAATTAAGAACAGGAAATGTAGCGACTTTATGAACGTTCCTAGTAATAAATAAATTAATAAAGGACTGTATTTTGGATATTGAGAGTGTCCGGGAGACGGGCGTAAAATTCGACTTCTCTGCGGACTGCCTCTTTTCAGATTTATGATGAGATTGTGTGTGTGGACTTGATCAGAGAAGACTGCGCCCACGGAAGAAATTATCTGGTTTCAACAATTAAGCTTATAAGGTGTTTCAAGAAGAGTCGTATATCAAATGTAGAATATGTTTATCAAGTATGCACATTAACTGATGTTGTACCGCAAAAGTCGTCGGCGGCGAAAACGATTGGCAGACTCATAGCAGCAGAATATCGATGTCTTTAGTGAAAAACCGGGTATAGTGAAAGACTATGTGTGTAATTTAGAAGTGTACCCTCATAGTACTTATTGACAAAGTTTCTATCCTGTGCCTTGGCGACTCTGGCGAGATGTCGATGAATAATTGCAACGAATGTTGGATTGGAAGTTGATTGAGCCATACACAAGCCCATACTGTAGTCCTTTATTGGTTGTTCCTAAACCAGAGGGCAATGTTCGACCAGTTTTGGGCGCAATACAGATAATTAAGTTTATAGTTCCTAACCGCAATCATCCAGAAAATATCAATGACCTTATACAGAAGTTTCATGGCAAGAAATTCTTTTCAACTTGTGATCTCAGAAGTTATTACTGGCAGATAATGCTAAGTCCTGAAACGAGGAAGTACGCAACATTTGTCTATACAAGGAGAAGCTATCACTGTAAGGTTCGTCCATTTGGCCTAAATGTTAGCTCTGGTGTGTTTATCCAGGCACTGGATGCTGTTTTAGGACCTGAACTGCGTAGTCAACTTACACTTTGTGTCGATGATATTCTCACTGCTACATCTTCTTTGGAAGAACACTTTAATCTCTTCGCCAGAGTCATAAATGCATTTAGTAAAGTAGGCGTGACAGCTAACCTGCTAAAATCTTATTTTTCCCCTGAAAGTACCCGTTTCGTTGGGCTTATAATAGACAATAAGGGAATAATGCCGGATTCAGGGAAGGTGAGCGCCATAAAGAATTTTCCCAAACCATCAATCAAGAAGCAGTTAAAATTTTTCATAGGAATGACGACCTTCTTTTATGCCGATTTTTAACAAACAGGTGATGAATACAGAGCCCTTGCACCATCTTCTACGATAAAACGTACCGCGGAGATGGACAAATGACCGTGAAGTTGCATTCCAGCTCATCAAAAACACGCTTGCGGATGCAAAATTGTCACACCACCTGGATAAGACTTTGGCGTTTGTTTTGATAACTGATTCATCGAACATTGGTTTAGGTTGCTGTTTGTTTCAACTCAAGGACATGAATAATCCGCGTCTGTCCCATAGCGTACGCAAGTCGCGTGTTATCATGTTGCGAGCGCTCCTACACAAACACAGAATTGGAAGCTCTGACGGTTGTGTGGGCGTTTCGAAACTTCCACTATTACTTGTTCGGAGCACGCACTGCCGTGTACTGCGATAATCAAACTCTCATATTCTTGCAACAATGCAAACTACTTCACGCTCGTCTGTCAGCCTGGAGATCGCTTTACAACAATTTCAGAGTTGTGTACATAAAGGGACAACATAATCAGATCGCAACATGCTTTATGAAGACTACCTGAAGGTTTGGAGAACATTACCACTGTGGAAGATGAGGAGAGGGAACATAGGATCTTGCTGATGAAAGATTTGGAATCCAGGAGATATTATTTATACATGTATTTATACATGTATAGTAACCTATCTGTCCTCCAGCAACGAGATGATCATAATTCTGAATAAACAGAGTCAGCCAGACTCCGAAGATTTTTCAAAGTAGTCGATAATGCTTTGTTCTACAGAAGGTCTGACACATCAGATAAATAGTGAGTATGTATACCAGAAGATTACATGCAAAAGCTCATACTGCACACTCACTATGCTTGGGAATATTTCGGCGTACTTAAATGTGCAAGCAAGATAGGTAGCTATTGTTACTTTCCGAATATCAGGAGAAGAGTTCAGCAGGTTTTGAAGAATTGCAAAGCTTGTCAGCTGACTAAGCCTTGTAACAGAGGTACATAAGTTGAGATGCACTCCATCATTCCACATAAGCCCTTAGATCTAATCTCTGTGGACATCTGTTGGTCACTTCCGAGGGCAGGAGGTAGTAAATACATAGTTTGAGTTTTGGATACGTCTTCTAAGTATTTAGTGCTGTTCCCAATTCGATCAGGCACCAGCAAATCTGTTATCAAGAAACTATTTTTTTATTTTATTCCATCTCTTGGGAAGCCAAGAAAAATTCTAACAGACAATGTAACAATTTCCACGTGTTATATTTGGAAGAAGGCTTTACGGGAAGCAAATATTACACACGTCAAAAATCTTGTTACAATCCCGGAGCGAGTCCCATCGGGAGTGCATTTAGAGAGTTACATCGTTTCATGAGAACCTACTGCTCAACGAAGCAAACCAGGTGTATTGATCTGTTGGAAGACTTCACAACAACAATAATAAGTAACCTACGGCATACAACTACTGGTTATACTCCGGAATAATTACTGTTAAATACTGAGGAAAATAATGAATGGGTGCAGGCATTACCGAAGATACCCCGAAATAGGATTTCATGGGAAGAAGAAATTCTTGATGCTTACCTCAACATTAAAGAGAAAGCTCTTATGACAAAGAAGAGACACGACGAGGGAATAAAGAGAAGACGCTGTGTATCTTTTTCCAGTTGCTCGCGATACTTGCTGTTTACACCAGTTATGCCAGCTTTATTCTTCTATCTCAAGCATAGATTAATTTCAGTTAGCTACTCTTTCAGATTGGTTTTTTCTAACAGCGTTGGTTATGCATTAACAACCATACACAGAAGTACATACAGATTTTCTGATACGCACCTCGCGTGTGTGTTCACTGACTGCAAAGGAGGAAAGTGCCAACGGCACTACTCTGAGCTGTTCCCGATGACACAGCATCAACGTCACAGTAATTTTCTTTTCATGGTTTTTGCATTACTCTTTGTCTCGTGTTGTACTTGTTGTTTATTGCTTATCATAGGTTTCCTCAGAGTTGTAAAGGTATTTTCGCAGGCAAAAAGGGAGTAGGGTAACGAACTGAAAGAACCTTAATTACATTTGTACACTATAACGAGACCTATGATACCACAGGTCCCTTAGATCAAAATACTCAGAAAATACAGGGTTATTCCTTCATAATATTGCAAACTTTCAGCAACGATCGGGAAGGGTAAATGTGCCCATCTGAAGTACGGGACACTGATCGGGAAACTATCCAGTCGAAAGTTACAAGCGAAAATACGCCATAGCTTCGCACTGCGCTCGAAGTGAGGATTCTAACCTAAAAATTATGAGCACTACCTGTAAAATTCCCGTTGAATTCTCCTGAATACCTTTAGATACTTTCTCCTGTTTATGGACTGCTAACTGCAGATGTAACCATCTGAGGGAGACCAGGAATGCTGTGTCTACAGAACTGTTACAATGAATTCTATTTACCTGCAAAAACTGTTACAATTACAACAGTTGTTCAAATTGGGATCCTCCGGATTCAATGCATGCAATATCGCTCGAAGTTCCGTCGTACTCATTCTAATATAACAGGTGTCGTTCGAAGAGGTCTTCGCAAATAACTTTCAAATCAATCGTTTCCGAACCAGGATCCCTGACCTAAAATTTACACATTTACCCTTCGCCACAATCACTGAAAGATTATTCCACCATAACGGAATCATCCTGTATCAAAATTCACATTTGTCGAGTGATAGGAACCTTCGACCGTTCGATTCATGTGTATACTCATATTAGATATTGTAGACTCAGCAGTATTTGGCTTATAATGTGACAATTACGTATCCCAACTCCTAGACAGAGGAACCAGCCAAAACTTTAAATATTTCAACTCTGAGTCTGAGGGTACGTAGTCGTGGGTCACATTCATTTTTATTTGAAAGCCCGCAATATTTGAACCATCTCCGAAATTATGTCAGTGGAATTCATATTTAACCGGCATAAAGTTGGAAACGTTTTTTGTCTCATTAAATTTTTATAGCCTTCTTTTTGATTTAAATTTATCTATCAATTTTCAGTGAGTTATCTACTGAATCGTTCTATGAGAAAGTGACTCTGGCATACACTTCACCTGATCAACAATGAAGCGCGAAAGAAACTGTCGTAGGCATGCGTATTCAAATACTGAGATATGTAAACAGGCAGAATACGGCGCTGCGGTCGGCAATGCCTATACAAGACGACAAGTATCTGGAGCAGTTGAGTCTGGCGCAGTTGTTAGATTGCTCACTGCTGCTACAATGGCAGGTTATCGAGATTTAAATGAGTTTGAACATAGTGTTACAGTCGGAGCGCGAGAGATGGGACACAGCATCTCAGATGTAGCGATGAATTAGCCATTTCGCGACTGTACCATGAGTAGCATGAATCCGGTAAATCATCAACTTTCCAACCTCGCTGCGGCCGGAAAAATCCTGCAAGAACGAGACCAACGACGACTGAAGAGAATCGTTCAATGTGACAGACGTGCAACCCTTCCTCAGAATGCTGCAGATTTCAGTGCTGGACCATCAAAAAGCGTCAGCGTTCGAACCATTCAGCGAAACATCCTCAATATGGGCTTTCGTAGCCGAAGGCCCACTCGTGTATCCTTGATGATGCTCGACACAATGCTTTACGCCTCTCCTGGACTCGTCAACACCAACATTGGACTTTTGATGACTGCAAACATTTCCTGATCGGACGAGTCTCGTTTCAAATTGTATTGAGCGGATGGAAGTGCACGTGTATGGAGATAACCTCATGAATCCATGGACCCTTCTCTTCAAGCTGGTGGAGGCTCTGTAATGGTGCGGGGCGTGTGTAGTTAGAGTGATATAGGACCCCTGATACGTCTAGATACGACTCTGACAGGTAACACGTACGTAAGCACCCTGTCTGGTCACCTGCATCCATTCAAGTCCTTTGTACATTCCGACGGAGTCGGGAAATTCCATCAGGACAATGCGACACCCTACATGTCCAGAATTGCTACAGAGTGGCTCCAGGAACACTCTTCTTAGTTCAAATACTTCCTCTGACCACCAAACACCCCAGACGTGAACATTATTGAGCATATCTGGGATACCTTGCAACGTGCTGTTCAGAAGAGATCTCCACCCGCTCGTACTTTTACAGATTTATGAAAAGTCCTGCAGGATTCATGGCGTCAGTTTCCTCCAGCACTACTTCAGACATTAGTCGAGTCGATGCCACGTCGTGTTGCGGCACTTCTGCCTGCTCGTGGGGGACATACACGATATTAGGCAAGTGTACCTGTTTCCTTGGCTCTTCAGCATACACACAGAAGGACACACACACACTGTGTGTGTGTGTGTGTGTGTGTGTGTGTGTGTGTGTGTGTGTGTGTGTGTGTAAAAGTGTCCGTTTGCTTGATTTTAATTCATAAAAATCTACAGTTTTATTCCGATCTTGATGAAGTTTTGCATTCCTTACCTCCAAGACAAGAGGAAGGTCCTGTCTACATAAGATTTCGTAATCTGGCTTTTAACATATATATGAGAAACGTTGTTACCAAGCATCTCGAAAAGGTATTTGAGCGATTTTCGTGAATGTTATTGGCCGATTTACTTCAAATTTCTACATTAAGATGAAACAATTAAGAAAATTAATAAAAAATCAAATGCCTAACAAATGAAATATAATGGTAAAGTGACAGTAATTCATATCGCTAGAATAAATTAAAGCAGCAATATCCGTCTTGGAGATAGTACTATCGGACTTCAATATAACGGGGGACGAACTCGGAAATTTGACAGTGACATTACTGTTAACTCTTATTTATTGATTTACCGTTGTTACATCTGCAACGGAACAAGGCTGGCCGTGAAGTACTTACTGCCGAACGTAACAGAGGCCACCATCATTACGGGGCATGACACTTCGTACAAGAAAACAGATTAGCATCATCGACATTACAAAAGACAATACTAGTAAAGTTTAAATAACGAAATTTATTTTTTTAGCTTTTCTGTACAGAAAAATTATATATTAAGCAACAAAAATATAGCGCCAGTTTATAAGCTGGAGACTGTTGTTCGTTTAAACAGCCTAAGATTACGAGGCTGGCGCGTGACTGCGTTTGAGTTCGGCTAACTTCTTGACAGGTTCAGGTATCCGGATCGTACGCCTCTTGACAGCTACCCAGGACCACCAGCGCTCAGATTTGGGAATTTTCTCACAGGGATACATGAGCTCCCAGTCACAGGTCTTCATCTTGTCCACCCACACCTGGCCCTCCGGGCACTCCTCTGCGAACAACAAACCGTTGTCGCACCTCCAGTACTTGTCGCAGTCGTCCTCGTGTGGGATGAAGGCGACGCTGTGGCTGCCGTCGGCGTTCGGCGCCGGGCAGGTGACGCCGGCGGACTCGGCGCTCACCGCGTCTTCTGCCTGCTGGGAACCGGTCGCAGCCTCCTTGCCGCTGGTGCAGTTGTAATTGAAAGGGAAGTCGCAGGAGTCGACGTTAGGGTTCCATACGAGGCCCTCGGGGCAGGTGCCGTTGTAGAGGTTCCCGTTGTCGCACTCCCAGTACTTGTTGCAGTCCTCGTCGTTAGGGTAGAACGTGATGTTGAGCGACACGCCTGGCTGTGGAGGCGGGCAGTCGGGGACGTCCCGCGGGACGCTACGACCAGCCACGCACGTGACTGCAAGTGCCACAAACGCTGCCACCAGCGCTGTATCTGCAGGGAAATACACTATTATAGAGCTTCATATCATTTTAAGTAAACGACATTCATGATTAATTGACAATTGGTACATTAAACAGGAATTTTTAATGCAGGTGTTAAAATTATCAAATATAAAACACAATGAAAAGTTCGAAAGATCTCTCCGGATGTATCTGTTCAATTCAATTATAGGTCCACACAACCGGTTTTGCTACTTTGATGTTGCATCTTCTGGCGCATATAAAAGCTATGTCTTATGATGTGGGGAGTAGTTACATAATGCCGCAGAGTAACCGTTGGTGTGGCTAAGCAAAGTTCTCACACCCGAACCTCCAGATGTCAGACACTCAGATCGGTACCAAACGTTGTATGTCGGTGTAGTATCAACCAAAACACCGCCCATAATGCGTAAACGGCAATTAAAAATATCACCAGTGCCACGGAGCTCAGGAAAAGCATATATGTGAGTGTATTGTAGATCTCGCGTGGATGAAAAGGTAGATCGTTCAAACCCGAAATGTTCAAATGTGTGTGAAATCCTATGGGACTTAACTGCTAAGGTCATCAGTCCGTAAGCTTACACACTACTTAACCTAAATTATCCTAAGGACAAACACACATATCCCATGCCGGGATCAGCCGCACAGTCCATGACAGCAGCGCCTTACACCGCTCGGCTAATCCCGCGCGGCGTTCAAACCCCACTAGAGACATTTTTCTAACTGTTCACGCGTAAAACTGTTATATGGGAGAACATTTTCCTGATGTAAAAGGACTTTCGGGATTTGTAGCAATGTTCTTTCGGCAGTCTGCTTTCGCTTCGCTAGTTGAGCGTTATATATTCATTATTGATCATATTACTTTGTTTGTTAGTAATTATTATTATTACTACTGTTACTTTCCGAAGCGTGATGCAACTGTTTCTTTACTTTCCTGTTGTGATTGTATATTCTATGAAACTGCAAATGTACTCTATAGGTTTACTACTTCCAAAGAAACAAAACGAAAGCAGACTGTCAAGAAAACATTGCTGTAAACTCCAAACAGCCCTTTTACATGGCATAAACACGTTATCCCGTATAACACTATTACACATAATGTAGTAAAAGACATTTGTCGTCATTGAGTTTTTTTTATTTTTTACCCCTATTTTTTGTTTTTTTTCTTTTTTTTGAGTTTTTTTTTCTTTTTTTTGTAAACATTTTCCTTTCTTTTGAAAGCCCGTTAATAAAATGGAACTAAAAAAAAACAAGTGCCACCGCCACATTTCATCTTATAACAAAAAAATCTAGGCCACTTCAGGCGTTGGCTCCTGACTAAACCTACCCCTGAGAGCTGCCTATATACCAGGGGAAATATGTGAAATCAAGGTTAGGGCTATCCTTACAAACAAAACAAAATCTTCCTTTTTCTGAATATTTTTTTTTTGTGTGTGTGTGTAACTGATCAGAGGCCTTCTGCGCCCCGCTGGTAATATGTTGAGTCACGTCTACTCGAAATTGATGTGTTCCGTTCAATTGTTCAGAAATGTTCATTGGTTGAAACAGGAAACCTTCTTCTCTCTTGGCTTAACACATTCCAGCTGCGAGGCGGCTCGTGGAAAGCACTCCCAAGGAAGTTCGAGAAAAATTGTCTGTATTTTGGGTGACGGACAACGACATAATGACGGTCATTGAGGTATGTCCAAAAATCGAGTACAGAGTCTACAGTTTGTCCAAATATGTAGTGAATGGCATGTCCGCGAATCCAATTCACAGCATTGGTCTTTGTCCGAGGAAAATAGTCACGTTCCGGAAATAATAATGAAAGGGGAGTAATGCGATCCGGAATGTCCCGCGTTAGAAAAGCCACAATACGTCGAACCAAGTGCCAAACCTCCGCCGCCGGTCCGCAAACAAATCGATGTTCATCATTGTCTGGCACTCCACACGTGGAGCATAGAGGTGATTGGGCGAGGTGGATACGATGAAGGCGAAATTGGTTGATTTGCTTACCACTGACAGTTAGGTACCAGACAGATTGTACATTCGTGTCAAGGTAACAGGCGAACACCGCGCGCCATACATGACGCCAGCCAACCTGGGGGAACGTTTGTTCAATCGGGTTAGGTGGACGACCTAATTGGAGGACATTGTATACTGCCTTTGTCTTGAGTAAAAGCTGTCTTGATAAGGCGAGGCGTAGATAACTGAGTTCCAGAAAGAAGTACCGTATATAATGGAACTGGGCCGGAACATCTGAGATCATCACTGGGGCTGACAGTGAGACCGGCGAGTATGCAGACAGGAGGAGACCAGTGAGGCTCGTTGGGCAACGGGTCCATACCGTCATCTGGGAGCTGACAAATAGAGCGCGAGCTCTATCTGGCGCGTGAAACAGACCTATCCCTCCTCGTTCACGGGGAAGAGTAAGGGTTGCATAGTTAACTTTGAACAACATCCCAGAGCTGACGAAAGATGCCATCGCTGCCAACAAGCGACGTGCCACAGTAAGCGGGAAAGGTAGAACTTGTGCTACATGGGGAACTCGGGATGCGATATATGTATTGACATATCGAGCTCGTTGGAGAATATCTAGGGATCGAAGGCGATGGTCCATAAGACCTGCTCTGATCATTAAAAGGAGGCGTGGGCAGTTGATGGTGGCTGAACGCCGGAGATCAGATGAAAAATCTATTCCCAAACAACGAATGGTATCAACGGTGGTGAGAGGTGTAACGCACTCCACGGGAAGTCCCGTGCCAATGAACATAACTTGTGACTTGCGTACGTTTAAAGAGCTACCCGACGCCTCACCATAAGTCGCTACCCACGTCAAAACAGCTCGAACCTCGTCGGCATTACGTAAGCAGATGACTACATCGTCAGCATAGGCCGTGCAACAGAATCGGTAGCGATCTATGGACAACCCTACCAAACGTTGTCTTAGTCCACATAGCAAGGATTCCAAGGAAAAGGCGTACAAAATTGCTGATAGAGGGCAACCTTGACGTACGGATCGACCTATTATTATCGGTGGAGTGAGTCTGCCATTGTCCATAATCCTGGATGAGGCACCCCGCAGAAGGCGCATCACTACCGTGATAACGACGACTGGGAAACCCATATGGTGGAGAACGGCCGTAAGGAACGAATGGTCAACCCTATCAAAAGCTTGACTAAAGTCCAAAGACGCAAGTGCCCCAGAGAGGCGTTGTGCCTGGGTAACGGCGATCATAACCCTGTAGCGGCAAAAAGCCGTGCGAATATTATCATTTCCTCCCAAAGATGCTTGGTCTGGCGACACAACGTATCGGGCAACGTTTTTAAGTCGTGCTGCCAAAAGGCGAGTGAAGATTTTCGTATCACTGTTAAGGAGGGTGAGGGGCCGATAATCACTGATTTTGTTGCCACCGTGCGGTTTATGTACAGGAATAATAATTCCTTCCATGAAAGCGTCCGGCACAGGTACTTCCGGAGACATCAGTTCCCGACAGATGGAGGTGAAGGTGGACTCTAACAAATCACGGAAGGTGCGATAAAATTCGAGGGGAAGACCGTCGGGTCCTGGGGAGCGATTGATGGTTCCTGCCCGGATCGCATCGCGGACTTCCTGATCAGTCACCTCTGACATCAAGTCAATCGCCGCATCTCCTGGGATACCACCGAAGTTGAGCTGTGAGACTTCCTCGATCAATTCTGGGGAATGTGGAATTGCGGCGTAGAGCTGCCGGTAGTGGGCGTGAAGCACATTCCCTATTGCAGATTGGGTTACGTAGCGACGCCCTTCTTGATGCGTTAGGACGTGAATCAATTTTCGGTGTCGATTTTGTCGTTCTTGGATGATATGGTACATCGACGGATGTTCATGAGGCATGCGATCAGCAGTACGAGATCGTACTATCGCTCCTTCCAAATGCCGTCTCATGAGATTGGAGATTTGGGCCTTAGCTTGGTTCATCCTTGTATGACGCTCAGGGGAGGCTGGCATCGTGGAGCATTCTCGTAGGATCCTGTAGTAAAAGTCCATAGTGCTCTTCCTCCAAGCGACAACATCTTTGCCATACCGGATTAAAGTTTTTCGAAGAGCAGGTTTTGCACACTGGATCCACCAGGATATGGTAGACGGATATGTGGGTCGGCGTCTATTACATGTGATCCAAGTGTCTTCTATAAGAAGTCGACAGTCAGGTGAATTAAGAAGTGCCGTGTTCAGTTTCCATAAACCACGTCCTTGCCATACTGCCTGTCTTGTGAGAACAACATCACAGAAGTAAGCCTCATGGTCTGAGAAAGCAACAGGCCAGATTTCAGCCTGTCGAGTGTGTTGAATTAGGGATCGCGAGATGTAGATGCGATCCAGTCGGCTAGAGGAGTGCGCAGTGTGGTGCGTAAAACCCAAAAGATCACCGTGAACATGTCTCCACGTGTCGACAAATTGTAGCCGCGTGACGACTGTTTCCAGAGCTGCGCATGGTGAGTGACGCGGCAATTGATCCTGAGGTCGCTGGGTGCAGTTGAAGTCTCCACCCATGACCCAGTCATCGAGTGGTCCCATAAAAAGGGGTGTAACTTCATTCACGAAGAAGGCATTGCGTTCACGACGGTAGCTGGAGCCCGACGGCGCATAAATGTTGACGATGCGTACACCAAAGAGAGTAAGGGCCATACCTCTGCCGCTGGGGAGGTATAGGACATCTTCGGCAGGAAGACCTTCGCGTAAGATGATGGCAACACCACTACCGGTGTCCGAAGCGGGAGAAAGGTGCACCGTGAAGCCATGTGGTGGTGAAAAATCGGCGACATGCACTTCCTGAAAAAGCGCAATATCTATGTCCGCATCATAAATCATATCGCGGAGCAGCGCCAGTTTGTGGGGCGCACGAATGGTCGCTAGGTTAATCGTTGCGACACGATAATGCTGGTGTTGGAGTCCCACAGGCACAGGTGGGGCTTCTTCTTCAGGAGCGAGAGGTCGTCGATATTGCCGGTCCGCTGAAGAGGCTGCTATTGTGGAGAGTTTGCGGGCGCGGGCGCAACCGTTGGGGGTGCCCCATCATCAGCAGCGTCCAACCCAGTCCCTTCGATCTCCACGTCGTCCGCCCAGGAGACTGATACTGCGGTAGGGCATCGGCTGTGCACATCATCCACGTGGAGAGGAGACGTAGTTTTCGTCTCATCGGATAGGCTCTCTTCAACGTCGACCTGTGGGGGCGACAGCGCCAGTAAGGAGGGGTGTTCGTTGCCAGTGGTCGCCTGTGGCGGGTCTCTCACATCAGACTTTTGGTCATCAAAGAGCGGTTTGTCGTCCATCTTCGGGTCTGCATCCCTGGTATCCATCCGTAGAATGGATTCATCAGGGGGTGTACGGCTACGTTTCTTTCTTTTTCGTGTCGACCCTTGTTTTCGAACAGGTCGTTCAGAGTCCG
Source organism: Schistocerca serialis cubense (assembly GCF_023864345.2). Classification (NCBI taxonomy): domain Eukaryota; kingdom Metazoa; phylum Arthropoda; class Insecta; order Orthoptera; family Acrididae; genus Schistocerca; species Schistocerca serialis. Next base: position 542,273,528 of record NC_064641.1, on the reverse strand, counting down.
ATTGCGGGTGGCTTTCGTCTGACTCCAGACCAGTCTGAAGGAAAGCAGAAGCAGGTACCACTCCCGGATCAACGTCCATCTCAGTAGCATTTTCAGTCACAGTGCTGCGATGATTCGGCAGGTCAGGATCTGGCGTCTGGGGCACCTCAGAAGGAATCTCAGGAGCGGTTGCATCTACCTGATCAGACGTCGTCAACGGAGCAGGAAGACTCTGTGTAGACGTGCTACCTTCCTGGGCAACCTTGGCGTATGTGACAGGGATCTGAGTCATCACTGCTGGGGACGCTTCCTCGCCGACCGGCGTCTGGATCAGGCGGCGTTGCATGCAGGCGGATCTGACGTGGCCTTCTTGTCCACAACCCGCACATGTTCGGGGTTGGCCGTCGTACATGACAATGGCTCGCACCCCGCCAATGGTCAGGTATGATGGTATATGTTGTTTCAGTTCAATTTTGACCTGACGCTCACCATTAAGGACATGGTAGGTCGTGAAGGTTTGCCATTTTTCCTCTACGTAACCGATGACGTTACCGTATGGTTGTAACGCAGAGACCGTCCTTCGGCACTTCAAAAGGTAGTTCAAACACCCTAATCGTGCGTTGACCGTACTCTGCGAGTTCAAGTGTTACAGCTCCGACGTGACCATCAGAGTATTTGAACTGAAGTCCATTGGCATGGCGGCGAATAACATCTTCACACACCTCGGTGTTTGTCATTTTAATATGAACGACACTACTCGTGATCGAAAAATGGATTCCGATAACGTGGTTAGGATCTAAACGAACTTCTTCACGTATGAACGTTTCAACTTCATGTGCACGAGGTCGCGCATGTTCAGCTGGGAAGGAAACTTTCAGGGTCGCACGGTGGTAAGCGCTCGACATGTTGTTCACGGTGGACGGACACAAGCCTTAAAGCTACGACGCGGAAGTAAACAACGCCTGCAGCGGAGCACTGGCCGGCGCGCGGGGCCGTCCGCACGCTGCCACAGCTGAGAGCCGACTGAGGTTTGAAGCCGGGCATCATCATACGAGAATTTAACGCTCTACCAACTTCCCCACGGTGGCTATACGTATTGGCTACTCTCAGTTACGCTTTTCCTGTGCTCCGTAGGTCTGGTGATACTTTTAATTAACGTTCACGCCCGTTCCACTCGACCACAGCACATACTACCAACTAATCGGAGTTTTGGTTGATACTCTATCGACATACAACGTTCGGTACCGATCTGAGTGTCTGACGTCTGGTGTTTGGGTGTTATCCCTCCTCAATTGATAAGAAAACCACAATCTATGACGAATGTCATGTGTTAAGATCACGAACTGCCATCACTTTACTGATTAAAATATGTTCTTGCCGTCAACAGACAATGCTTGACATGAGGCCGACAAGAAAATATATTAATTAGTAAAGTGATGGCAGTTCGTGATGTAACACACACATGACACTCATCATTGATGGTATTTTTATCAATGTAGGAGGGCTGAGAAGTATTTCTGAGCCATGCAAACGGCTGCACTGCGGCTTTCTGTAACCATTCCCCACACCATATGACATTCATATACACCGGAAGAAGCCACTTAAAAGCTGTGAAACCAAGTGTGTAGATCTATAATCGACTCGAATTCATGCAGCAACAGCTCACTTTTGGTCTTTTCATTCAGCTTTATGTTTAATAATTATATCACCTGTATTAAAATTTCCTGTGTACTGTATGAACTGTCAGTCAATCATGTATAACTATTTTAGCTGTAGTTGCCCACTTTTAAAATTATTAGTAAACGACATTCATTACTAAGGCCCGGATTTCTAAGCAAAATGCATAATTTGTCCATACTTTTTAGGGAAAAGCAGACTTCGTAAGACACACCTAGATAAGCAGATTCTACTAAAACGAACGGAAAAAAGACACAATACCAAGGCTGGTTGTGTGGCACAAACGAAAGTTTGTGGTAGCGTCACTATGAGAATGCAAACCAGGTTTGCTTTAAATGCATACTGGAACTGTCGTGACCGTTACTTATCTTTGAGATTGGAAGTGGAGAGTTGATGTCAGTCAAGAATGCCCTTAAGGTGACAGAGACGTCATTACAAACACCTCACTGAGCTTGAACATAACATTCGGCTACGAGAAGCGAAGGTGGATTTCCTTTACCCTACATTAATTGCTTTTTGGTGTTGCGATTTCTTACTTCAGTACATGCTTGTTTGTGCTTATTTGCCATTATTACGGAAGAAAACATTTATGCTTGCTTATTTTACCATTTTTAATTAAAACAGCATATTTTACAGAAATCTGTGATTTTTATCGGCTTATAAAAGTTAACTTCGGTCCAATGCGTAAGAAAGCAGTGCTAAGGTATACCCAGGATGTTGTGAAATAATACTGCAAGGGGAAAAACGCGCTGCGACTGGGCTGATGATTCATCACTTAATCAATCAGTTGTCGCATCCGAGTGGTATCATTGGTGCATGCGGTGAATCCCCGAGTTCTAAGCTTCAGTGTGTTGTGCAACGCTTGATAGCGCGAGTGCGCGTGATTTCTCGCTGTTGTTATTAGGGAATACCAACAAAACCTCTCATCAGCATTCTCACACAAACGTGTAAACGAGTTTGGAAGAAATATTTTCAGTGAAGACGGCAGTGTCTTATTTTCTGAGAAGACTGTTTCTCAGAAGAAACAGTCTGCACTGTGCACCAGATTAATCCACGCGTCTTAAGAATAAATCTAAGTAAAACCAGCAACTGATTACAAGCATTGTTGTAGTGGTACATTTTTCAAACACTTGTGCTTAACATTCCTGGGTTCGGCATTCCTTTGTGGAAACTGAGTAATGCGCAGCTTTGTGTACTTTTAGAAAAATACGCAAACGAAAGAATACCGGATGAATCTACAACGTGCAAAAACAATATGCAGCAGTGTTTTCGAGAAGTGATTTGTAATAATGAGAATACACTGAAGCACTAATACATGGAGATTTGTATTGACGAAACCACAGATGCATCGGGACGGTGCATGTCTAGTGCTGTAAAGCTGAGAGGAGATCATTTCTTTTTCATACTGAAATACTCAGCCACGTAAATCGTTCCACTGTCGCTAAATTTTTCAATGACTTATTAACTTTCTGCCGGCCGGCGTGGTCGAGCGGTTCTAGACGCTTCAGTCTGGAACCCCGCGACCGCTACGGTCGCAGGTTCGAATCCTGCCTCGGACATGGATGTGTGTGATGTCCTTAGGTTAGTTAGGTTTACGTAGTTCTAAGTTCTAGGGTACTGATGACCTCAGATATTAAGTCCCATAGTGCTCAGAGCCATTTGAACCATTTTATTAACTTTCTTGTGGCCAGGAGGTATACGGTGTAATATTTTATTTTCGTTTCTCCGTGATGCTGCTCCACATAGCGTTAAAGCGCGAACTGGATTAACAGTCCTTTACCCTGACGTGCTTTGTTCACAGTTCACGTAGTTTGGCAGAAACTGTCAGAACTGAGTGTGCCGATATGGATCTTCTATTTCTAGTGTGAAGACACTGTTTGTCAGGTCACCAATTAGAACTCACAAATTCCGTGAACTCTTACCAAATTTGACTTTACGTCCGCAGCCAGTTTTCACTCGGTGGGGATGGTGGTCCCAGGCACACGAAACGTTCACTTCCTTTGACAGACGAAATGTATCCGTATCACTGGTGAAAGACATACTGAACATCAGTAATCAGTGTTGGCAGGTTTTTTTCCTGAAGGAAATCGTGATTTTTTACGAAACCCAGACAAAACACACATAGCCCTAAAATTCTGAATACAGTTCAACAAAGCACTGAGCGCCAGAAGCACAAGGGGCTGCAAAACTTGCGCTCGAGGAAGTAAATCGGGTGCTAGAGATAAATTCCGCATACAAAACACTGTGTCGAATTTTTAAAAAGTTTTCTAGTGAAGAACAAATACTGAAGAGGAATTCACCGAAGAAGAACTTCATGCATTTAACATGCACCTGTGGCGTCATAATAATATTTTCACTGTAGAAATCATTCTTCACTGATAAATGCAGCAATTTTACGTAAGAAAATCTCAGGATGACCTTTCTTGTCTACTATAAAAGCTTCCAAAAGGTAAGAGTTCTGTGAAACTATAATGAGGTGTATTTATTTTTGCTTATTTTTGTCATTACTTTCAACATATTTACAGCATATTTACTTGATTATTTTGGTATTTTTTCCTTAGAAATATGGGCTTTATTCACTAGGAAAACAATTTTTCTTCCTACACATTTCTAACGTGTACCACCGTAGAAGAGGACGCGAACCAAGTCTAGTTTTTGGTATACCTAGGGGGTTGATTGACTGAACACCTGCGAGTGATGAAATTTTCATCGCCAGCATTATGCCAGAGATAGCAAAGCGGCAGGGCTTAAGTCGCCTCTCGCCACAGAGTGTCCATGTGTCTTGGATTAAAAATACAACATCTTCAATCTATTGAACCGACGTCTTTAAGGGGAATAGTTTATATATATCAACCAATTTTCCCACGCCCTTGTATGCGTAAACATTTCTAGTAAGATAAGCACAGAATAACAACGCTTGAGGCCTCAGAATAGTCATCTACACGAAACTGTTCATCTGAAACATTTTACAGATTAGGGACGAAGATAATGGGATACAATTTTTCCGATGGTAGTGAGTCCTGTTTGCAGCCAATTACCCAATCCGATATGTTACTCAAACTCTACGTTGAGGAAGCAGTAAAGAATATTTGCAAGCTGAGTTAAAGTTTTGGGAAAAGAAACAGATATGTTGACGTTTGCTGATGACATTGTAATTCTGTCAGAAATAGCAAATGACATGAAAGATTAGTTAATACAGTCTTGAAAAGAGTTACGGTGAAGATCAGTAAGAGTGAAGCAAGGATATTGGATCGTAATAGAATTAAATCAGATGATGTTGAGGAAACCGGATTACGACATTAGACAGTAAAATAGGTTTTGTCGTTTAGGCAGTAAGATATAGGGGGTGGACTAGAATAAGGAAATATCACAAACACAAAACATTATGTATAATTCGCTGCAGCAAAACCATTGGCATTCAAAACATCTTTCAATAGTCTCGGAATGGATAGATCAGCTGAGGGAAATGGAGGCCGAATGCGATCACGGACCCTTCTCTCAAAAGTAGAGCACTAAGGCTCTAAATCTAGTTACAGTAGTGGCCAGGGTAGTTACGAAAATTCATCCTCGTTCTCACAAATCCACTCCTGGGCTATGCGAGCTCTGTGGAAAGGGGTCTTGTCGTCTTGGAAGGAAGTATCGCCACTGGGGAAGAAACATGGCCACGTAATCATTGACGGTAACAAGGGAGCGCATGGGGTACCACGAAACTGCAGCCCAAATCGTCTCTTAGGCTCCGCCGTGTTTCACTCATGGGACTAGGCCGGCAGTTGTAAATAGTGTGAGACATGACATATCCGACCAAATGACGCTCTTCCATGGCACCATAGCCCAGGTTTTATTGCTTCAGTGCCACTTTTCCTGTTAGGAGGATTGGCATCACTGATGAATGGTTTTGGAATTTCATATCTCTCTTCAAATCCCTGCTCATGGAACGCCTCTGTAGTTGTATTGTCGCTGACACGGTTAGTGAGAGCGACATCCAGTTCTGCAGTGGCATTTGGAGCTGACGTCCTCTTCCAAATTCTCTTCAATGACTTTAGTAGGCCTTGTGAGCAGATGTTTCTCCACTTTCCTGTATGCAGTATAAATCTTCGATACGGTGCCTCTTGAAACACCAAAGACTCCGGGTACCTTGGTTACGGAAACCTTGCGACCACCAAAAACTTGCTCACGATGAAATGCACTGAGCTCTGACATAATGTACTCACAACTACACGTAACAATGTTCTGATCATACAGACACTAGCGACCTAATGAGGTCATTGCCCAAGTGCCGTTTGTGGTCAAACACAGCAGTGCCACCAGTAGGCTTGACTGGCATCTGCAGTTATGTTTAAGCATGCATTTCTCGAGAAGGTTCCATTCTTTGCCCATCCTCTGTAACTGCCACTGGCCAAAGTAGCCAGGATGTAAATTCACTCTGGAAATAGTGAAAGAATGAGTTTTTCAATAAGAGAGTGTGACGTTACACGGACGGATGATGAGTATTATATGAGTAGTCGAGTAACTGATGAAGAGGTACTGAAATTATGGGGCAAAGAGCAATACAGTAAAGTTGACAAAGAGGTACAATCGTTTAGAAGGACACAACCTGAACCATCAAGGTATACTGATTTTGGTAATGGGATAAAACTTTTAGAAGGATTCCAACATTTGAGTACAGTAAGCCTGTCCAGTTGGACGTTGGATGCTGTAGGTATGCCGGTGTGAAGAGACGTACAGAGGACATTCAATGTATTGGATAGTGATTAATCGTGTACAGTCCAGTGCCACATACGTGGCAATAACGATAAGAGAGTGTCAGGAAAATTGAAGCTTCTTCATGTTATTTTACTGGTTTTCAAATTAATTCCCTAAATACTTGAAGAGTTGTGGAGTACTGCCGGCGGACCGTATTTTAGACCCTCGAATGGCTCACCGCCACACATTTGACAATGTAGGATAGCTGTTCCTTTTCTTTTTCTTTTTCATTAAAGTACGAGTGCTTTGTCCACATTATAACTATATCTACGCCTATACCCCTACTGTGGGACCGATGACCATGGCAGTCTGGTCCCTTTAATCCCCCAAACCAACCAACCAACCAACCCCTACTGTGTAAACTATTGTGAACTGCATGGTAGAGGACCCTTATCTCTTCTTACGGTTCCATACTCGTTCGGAGTGTGGGAAGAGTCTGGCATCTTTGTGACCTTCAGGGAACAATATTCAGGAATCTGTTACAGTCTTTGCTCCTTACTTTAATAATGGTTTTACGAACGTACGAAGTAGCCCATTTGGTGATAGCTGAATTTGCAGATTTGCAGTTCGGGTTACTCAGCAATTCTATGTATCTCTCCTGAGAGTCAGACAAATCTGTGACCATTAGGGCCGACCCTCCTTTCTATACATTAAATGTATTTCGCAATTGCGCATATGGATAACCATCAACTGTAGAATGGAATGACAATGAAAATTTGTGCCGGACAAAGCCTCGAACCCGGTTTTTCCGCTTATCGCGAGTGGTCGCCTTATCATTTGACCATCCGTCCACGACTCACGGCCAGACCAACCTGTACTCTTACATCCATTATGTGTATTCCAAAACAGGTCAGACATTTTACTAGAAAGTCGCTTGCCCGTTGTCGGCGGACAAATATGATTTTGCAGTGTTTGTGTTATTCTGAATTATGAAGCATGATGGTCTAAAGGAATAACACAGGCACTGCAGTATCGTATTTGTTTCTATATATTCAACATCCCGTGTGAGTCCAACTGGTATGAGTTCCACATATGTGAACAATATTCAAAAACTGATGGTACTTGTGTCTTCTAAGCAAATTCCATTGTAAACTGTCAGCATTTTCCGGTATCCTATCAGTAAACCGAAGCTTGACATAGGCTGAACCTACAAGGAGTCCCACCTGATCATACCGTTTGGTATTCCCATCGGTTGTTACAACCACCTGGGTGGATGAGTTTTATGAATTGAGTGTTTCAAGTTGTGAGTCACTGATATTGTAGTCATATGATACTACTCATCTGCAGTTTTACATTTCTGTACATTTAAACAACTTACCTGATTTTGCATCACTTCTGAATCTTACCAAAATCAGAGAATATGTAGAACTCTCTTTAGGTACTACTAAACTATTCTACGGAAAGTCTGAGATTACTATAAATATTGACCACCATGTGATTACTAAATAACAGGAACTAAACTGGTTCCCATTACCTTCCTAGGTTCACTCATGAAGTTGTTACTACGCTTGTCAATGACTTCCCATCAAGGATAACATCCTTCTTATTAATATATCCTCAACCCAGTCGCAAATCTCTTTTGATACCCCATATGATACTACTACAGTTGATAAGCGTTGTGATGACGCTGTTCGTAGGTCAAGTAGTACTTCATGCGAATTGATTAATAGGTTTCATCTTGTCATGGGAGACCGATGGTTATCGCATCGCTAGTGGTTGGAATGGAGTAGATAATTCTGTTCGAGATACCTCACCTCCCTGGAGTTCAGCAAATATCTTAATATTCTACAGTAAATTGGTAACAATGATACCAATCGATAGTTAAGAGGATCACTTCTGCAAACGGCTGTGACCTATGCTTGCTAACAATTACAGAGAATTATTTTCTGTTCGAGAGATCTACGACGTATTACAGTTAAAAAAGACGATAACTCAGGCGCAAATTCTTTCTAGAATCTCATACGGATAACAGGTGATCCTTGAGTCTTGATCATTATAGCGACATCAGATTTTTCGCAACACTCGTCATACTAACTCCAATATCACAGTCCGGTGGAACAAAGAATAATCAAGAGTCTACATCGTCGTGGAGGGGCGAGTTTATTTTTCTTCTACATTGTGACCCTTTTCCAAAGTTATTTCTAATAGATCTGATGCCATATAAAAATTGCTATATGGGTGAAGAAGTAATAGATTGTTTTTCATAACATCAACATATAACAGGATTAAAAAGAACCGAATAATTAAAATGGTTTGATCCTGTAACGTATATATCTCTCTAGATCTGTTGTAGTCGGAGCTATTTCCTTTTATATAGATTAATTTTTTCTTTGCGGACATTTTACGTTCGTGCAGCAGGGTCATTTGTCAAATACTTGTGGTTTACATGCCATTAATATGGTTAGTAGATTTCCGGGAAAACTTCCCTCACTGCGGTTGATTCGGTTTTCCACCACCTTATTTTTTTCCCCTTTTCATTTCGGAGTAGCACTTGCACAATAAATCTTCCATTATTTGTTAAAAATATTCCAGTCTCTGTCTTCCTCTACCGTTTTCACCCTCTACAGCTCCCTGCAGCTGCATGGAAGACACTCGTCATGTCTTAAGACTGGTCCTGTCATCCCTTCTTATTGTCAGTGTGTTCCATATAGTCCTTTCTCTGCCGTTCGGAGGAGAACATCATAATTCCTTTCCTTTCCTGTCCAACTAAACGCTTACGAGAGTACAAGTAGTTACCAACATTGTATTAAATTAAGACAAGCAAGCAGCTGTGCTAGAAAGAGCTGTAAGCAAGTGGAAAGGAATTAACATTAATAGTTGTGTGTTTTTGTCCATGGCTGAGAGGAAATATGTAGATTTAAGAGATTTAAAACTTACAAGTACTAAATATAAACATACTCACACACGGATATTTAAATGTGCAGTCATTGCAATATCACTGTTGTGCACAGACAAGAAAAAATGGTGATGATTTCATACGTCGTACCCGAAATCAATATATTTTCCAATCCTTTTTGACAATACGTGAGTTCGGATTTCCCGTGTTAATATCGGGCTGAATGAGTAGTACCTCGTGCTCATAGAAATAATATCAAAGGAATATTTAATTTGTATTGACAATTTTAGACACTGAACATTCCGACCGAAAAAAAGAGTAAATGATCAATGCGTAAATGACAACTCCTATCCGGTAAAGCTACTCATTGCAGATTGTATGCAAATCATCAGCTAACGAAACTCTAGTTTACAGAAAGAAAAAGTATAATTATCTTTTTTTTAATTTAGTTTTTGCTAACTGGCAGGTGGTTATCGGGAGATCCAACAGTTGCGCGTTACACGTAATACATCTTATAACTTACTTCTTCTTTGATAAATCACCACTTATAAAGAAAGACAATGCTCTAAACAACATATAAGTGAGCTATACATAACTTGCGTCAACACTTACACTTCATTGTGAACACGGAGCCGTCGGAAGTCGAGGAAATTCGTCTTGTCGACCTTCTGGGCGTTTCTGGTGGGGTTTCGCCGTTTTATATCATGTCCAATAAAGACAGTTTGCCGTACATGAGCTCTTGCACTAGTCCAACCAAGATAACATTTTTTCCGTGTTGCGACCACACTGATATACACCAGTTTCTCCGTCTCGATACGTTACTATCTCTCCTTGCAATATATTCCTGGTACATCGGATTTCTTATCGGAGATATGAGTCTTCATTCTTTCCTTGTTGTTCAGTGCTGACGTTTAAAGTATTTCCAATTTCTACTAAGAATTCAACGATAAATTTCACTCATATTGGTTAATTGGGAAGAAACAAGAATCATTCCAGGGAATAGCCCCCACTGGTATATTCTCGAGAGGGAAGTCATCAGTTTTTGCCTCATGCCCTTATAGACACATGAGATTATTTTATCTTTCAATCTGAATTTTTCCCTCACATTTCGTCGAAACATGTGTCTCTTTCCTACAGATCCCAATCAGAATTTTCATTTTCTGCAGTCTTTACAAACAACTTCGAGTGGAAAGTGGTCACCTTTAACCATATTTAGTTTCCGCAAATGAAATGACTTCGATCAAAAAGAGCCATATGTTAATATCGAAGACAATGTTTGGAAGATTTTACCGAAAATATTTGTCCAGAATATAAAGTTGTATGAAAGTGAAATGTAAACGATTGCCAGAATTACCAAGAAGGGAATTGACTTTGGACAGTCTTGTTACAAGAGAATGCAGAGATTTTGTTGGGTACATAACATTTTCAACAAAAACGTACAAAGTAGAAGCTGTGAGAAAGGGTACATTATTGAAGAAACTCGCTAAAAGAAGAAAGTGTGTGAGTGTTAAAAACTGTAAAACTAATCCAAGTCTGAATTCAAAAAGATGTACATCGCCGTAGGTGCGCAGAGATGATGAGAATTCCACAGTCGAGGCTATTGTAAACAGACGCATCAAACCAGTTTATCGACTGCAGATACCAACAGAAAAACTATAATAACCACTAAACTGTATTGCGGCAAATATAATGCGCGAGGCTTTGAAAACATCTACAGCAAATGTGAATTGTCAAACGGCATATCTAATGTGTGCTGTCTTCGTCTAAGACGAGATACGTCGATACAGTCTATAATGAGAGGGCTATTAACACTAGAATACAATGTGTAGTTCATCTATATATTTATAATTGTCATCCGTTCAAGTAGAGTTTGTTTCTTGCAATAAACCTGCCCCATTTTTAGTACAACAGATTCATTCGATATCGATATGATAAAATGTTCATTTGTAGTATGAGTACAGAATACGAAACCTAGAATATACATTAAAATGATAACGTAGGGCATTAGGAAACACCAATCAAGTTACAAGTCGTTTTGAGACACTAGAATGAAATGAGTAAAGAAATGAAATAGATACGCAACTGGGACCTATCACCCGTTCAGATTTTATACAAACTGCCTCTTCTAGGTAGTGATAACATTCGATGAACTTAGGATCTCGAAACTTCAACAAGAAGTGTCACCTAATGATAGTGTAGCTTAATACATCATTAACGAGTTCCCCCAGTATAGCGTCTGCCTCGGACAGACACGAGTCGGTCCTTCTCATGTAGATGCGTACTTTCTCTATGGTTAAATGAACTTAAATATAAAATCAAATTGTTGTTGCTGTTTAAACCATTCGCTTTTCTTAGGATCCAGAGGCCTCTCTAGGTGGCTGAGCACAACATCGTCAAAAGAACCTGACAGTCCACATTGCCAGAATTCTCTTACTCGTAATTGCCCTGTCTGCATATTGTGGATACGGTAATTATAACGTTTCTAGCAGAGTGTTTATAAACACCGTAGAGCATTAAAATCTATGAAAAAATCCACTTCATAAACCATCTTGTTCATTCTCAATTCATTTTTCTTTATCACAAAAATACTGTCAAGTAACACATGTTCTAATAGGACTAAAACTGCAAGTCATTATACTGTGAACGTCTGATCAGTTATAAAAGAGATGACCCTGTTAAACTGAGAACACAAATTTCACATGTAACGTTGTAGGTACAAGGTCACATTACACAAACCTTAATATGTGCATGACTTTTTTTCAGTATCACATAAAATTCAAAGAAGGTTAGGTCTGAAACTGGATTCTTTCCGATCGTGAAGATGAAAAACACATCCAGTTAACATGTGCCGTACCTAGACTTGCATGTTACAAACACAAAAGCCACAAACGACATAGTACCGGCGTAGAGGGAACCAATGCATCACAGGAGTGTGCGCAAGTCTGAAGCGAGTTGAAATACTTTGTCACTCCTCCGAGTGAGGAAGGAACTACGCCACTGTCGGAGGATTCAGGATTCACTAACGACAGTCTATTGTTCTAATTCCTCCTGCCCTCCCCCCCTTTCGCCACCTCTGTCATCCCACTGCTGCATTGTCTACACCTCAGCAGAATGATGACGTAGAGTAACCTTAAGCTGTGCAACTGCATACACCATGCAGACTCCCTTGACCATTTCAGCTTCACAGAAACGGCGTCACACCATACAGGACACCATACTTCACCTACTACAACTAGAGACATATGATATTCTCGTCAATGTTAAATAACTGATACATGATACGCCCTGACCTGACAGGACAGGTAGTTTAAGTTGTGGAAAGGGGCCAAAATAAGTGGTTGTCAGCTACACTGAAACATACAAACTTTAATTGATCAAACATTACAAGAGCCAAGAACTTTAAAAAAAAAAAAAAAAAGGATACACAGGTTTTGTTTTGGAACTTAATTAGCGGCTGAATGCGCCGTACAATCTCATGCCATAAAGGCCAGACCACTTTAATTTATAAACGACTTATAATCTCCCCACGGAAAATTACCCTCTACCACGCAATAATTAATAATGGTCAACCAAATCATCCACATGTATTTACGTTTGAAAAGTATCTGATCAGATTTTCTAGTAATATATACGCCGACAGCTCGTCGACGCCAAGGTATTTTTCTAGTACGTTTATTCTTTGGAACAACAGAGGTACAGAAATGTATGCTCCATGGTTATTATAGAGAGAGAGAGGAACAGCTTCGGAAGTATCGGTTGGAAGATTGTCGGATTGCTAAAGGAGATTTATTTACTCTTCTTCGCGCTAAAGCGAGCTAGGAAAGTTTGTGCCGCTAGCGTGATAGATAAAGAGAAAGAAAAACCTGTAAAAGAGAATTACATGAGACTTGGAACCAACAGAAAACGGAACATGTGCGGAAATGGATTCAATATACAATTTTCCTCAGAAATAAGGTTTGTGACCATTTTATTCTAGAGTGAATGACGAATGAGTTCTCTGTCTGAACCATTGATGATTGTCTGGGCCCTGTAATTAATTGGGAAGTGTCAGCTGTGACGAAGAGAGCCTGCAATCTCTGAGTTTTTTTGAAATCGTCCAAAAAGGCTTCGTCCACATCTGCCCAGAGATTCTACTAGGCTGATTTCACGTAAATAATATATTTAAACTGTACACAGATAAAGGACAGAGAGAGAGAGAGAGAGAGAGAGAGAGAGAGAGAGAGATAGAATCCTCCATTAGCATAATTGTTTCTCGGTCTTTTCACGGATCAGCCTAACTAGAAAACACGAAGCCCTGACTTTATTGTACCGATTTATGTGTGATAGGGAAAGAGCGATAAAGGCGACAGATACACTTCTGTACAGACAAAACATTACACCAAGTTAGCGGCAAGCTGCATTCACATAGACTTTCATCATTTACAAAAGCAGAGTAGAATTCATTATAGACTGAAAGCCAATAGCTTAAAGATCAACCAAAATCAGAAATTTAAAAGGCCTTATCTTAAAACATTTCCTTAATTAAGCTGGAGGCCCAAAGAATCTGACACTTTAACAGCAAAACAACTTAAATTGAAAATCGTAAGAAAGCCCAACACTTAGACTCAAAAACATTAATTTTAAATACGCCAAAAGCTTTATGTAAAACAGTTCTTAAATTAGACTGAAGGCCCAAACTATTTAATGCCTTAAGGGCTAAACAATCTTAATCTAAAAATCGGCTAGAAGCCATACAGGTGCAAATAACAAGAACAAACAAGAAAAGACACCCAAGGGCGCTCAGAAGTTCGAAGGGACGGCCTGGAATTCAAACACAAACGATCGCTTAGGTAGGACAGGCAGTCGGCCCAACCATTGTCGATCCGACGACAACCCAACCGACAGACAGTCAACGGACCCACCGACAAGATAACCTCTGCTTCACACGACCAGCACACAACAAGAAGTTCAATGGAACACCGTAGAAGATATTGGCGCCCACTACCAATTATACATGAGCTGTCAAACTACACACCGTGCTGGACAGCGACAACACGATGACGAATATACACTGCGTGAATTTACGCCAATGGCCAGGGCAGGTAAACGGGACATTAACGGCCACAAGGCAGAAGATTCCGCTGATGCACTTCAATTTAAATAATCAAGTAAAGTTAAACTCCACCGGAGGGTGGCTAAAATTTGCCAACTTGCAAACACACGTTGTTGCTCGCGGGAATATCCCAACAGCTGACAACGAAGTCCAAACGACACAATGTGAACAGTCGTGACTTGCTGGTAGATTAACTCAAAACTCAACTTTCATGTCCAGGATCGGTAAGCCACGAACCTCGTAGCAATGGGAACAGCACCACACGCTCCGACACACTCCACACCGCGGGCCAAGCCAAACGACGCGCCGCGGAGATTCCCTCCCTACTGCACGCCAACCGAGCAACTCCCAGGCCTGGAAAAGTTGAAAGGCCAAATATAAGTCGGCCGATGAGACGACCAACCAACAACGGTCGTCCCGCTCCAATCTCCCCCCATCGGACAGTTCGTGTGTGTCGCCAGCGGTCGGGGAGCACTGGCTGTCGGCGCCTCACGGGCGCTCTGTCCCCGACTTCACTGCTTCTGTGTCCTGACTGCACTGCTGGTCTGTCCCGCACTGACTGCCAAACACATGATGACCTGGAAATACTATCGGTCGCTCCAGAGATGGTATGACAGTGCACTTATCGATACGCGCTGCTGCTACCGCTCACGGGCAAGTAAGGCAGGAAGTTTGTGACGCCAGTAAATGGAATAAGAAAACGAGGTGGCAGTACCGTAATAGAAGATGACAAGCAATAAACGGGATAAACGCGAGCCATGCACGGCTCAATACACTTCGTCTAATGTAGTTACAGATTTCTCGTCTCTGAATAGTAGAAGCGGTAACACGTCATCAATTCAGTTTGGCTTGAATCGGTGTTATTAAGACACAAACATATAAGTCTTCCCACACAAACACACTGACAGCTTCATACGTAACACATGAGCCACCATCGTGGGTACTTGACACAAACTAGCGACAACCAGTTGTGGTAGCTTCATTTTAGTCAATAATTCGTGACGTCACTATACGAGCGACAAGCGAATTTCACGGCATAATGAAGATATGAATTTAAGCTAAACGTTTATTGTTAATTTAGTCTGATGGCCAACCTTCTGCGAGGTTTTGTGACTCATAGTACACAGTCCAGGCACACTAACGTGAATTAATGAGGACAAACACCTTTTGCAGTGCGCACCGCTGCGAGACGCGCAGGAAGTGGTCATTGGGGATGTGTTCTGGAATGTACCGACAGGAATGTGGTGGAGCCATGCCGGCTACAGTGCCATGGCCACCTGCGCTCGGTTCCTCTGATGAGGATTCATGGTACCCTGCCCGACCGAGGTGGCCTCGCAGATTCTCGATTAAATATAAATCCGAGGAGTTTGTTGGCCAGGGGAGTGTGGAAAACTCACCTAGTGCTCATGGAACCACACACGAACACTGCGAAAGTGCTGGCAGATACCATTATGCCGAGGAAAGACAAACAGCATTTAGGGGTGGACATGGTCCTCAAGGACTGACTCATGCTTGTGTTGACCCATTGTGCCTTCCAGAAGGACGAGCTTACCCAGAGAATGCCACGAAGACATTCCGCACACCATAATGCTCCGCAGGTGTTTCAGGCCATACACCCAATGGCCATCAGTGCAATGGAACATAATACACTATTCTTCTGCAAAGGGTGTCTCTCGCCACTCAACTGGTGTCCAACTTCGTTACTGGTGTGCAAATTCCAGCCTTCGTCGCCTATGAACAACATGGGTGCATGTACCAGACGCTTGCTGCGGAGGCCCATACACAGCATCGGTCGGTGAATATTCGTTGAGGGGGCACTGTTGGTAGCCCCTTGGTTCATCTGTGCGGTTCGTTGATCAACAGTAGCACTCTATTAGCCCGTACACACACCCGTAGTTGTCATCACCACTGTCATCTATGGCCTGTAGCGCACCACAGTTGCCTCGGCGCCTGCTGTGGATACTGATAGTTTGCTATCCACTCGTTCTTTAACCACGACGTTAAGTGAACAATTTACAAACTTAGCCATTTGCGAAATGCTTATACCATTGGTCCGGGCGCCGTGCCCTTTTGGACTTCAGTTAAATCAATTACTTTTGAATACATTATGGGAGTAAGTGTTTAATGTGTTACAAATATTTATTATCAAAAACAGTCTTGATCACAATTTATTTATTACTGTGACCGGTTTCCACCACTACTGTGGTCTTCTTCAGATCAATGAGTAAGAACCTCTTTCTGCTGGAGAATCACTACCAATTCTCCAGCAGGAGGAGGTACTTACTCATTGGTCTGAAGATGACCACAGTAGTGGCCAACACCGGTCACCGTAATAAATAAATTGTGATCAAGATTGTTTTTGATGATAAATGTCAATTAAATCGTTCCTTCTCCGCATCACTACAATGACTAAATTGTGTTCCGCATCCCCTTGACATGTTTCATATATTCTAGACTGCTACTGCTGCCACCTGCCGTCTGAGTGGTTACTGTATCTTGAGGTCGAACATAACCAGCGGTCACATTAATGTCACTGGAACATGTATAAACGGTAAAATAATGAGAAGAGGCATGTCAAGCCACAAGGGAAAAACTTCCATGGAACTAGAGGCAACTATAGACCACAATAATTGTCGCGGACGATAGGGATCGGAATAAGTACGACAAATACTTGAGGTAGTTAGGTATAGATGCAACTCTGCGACAGTACGTGAGAGAAAATATTTATAGTTCGCATCAAACCATATTACTGTACCGATGACTCAGTTTCTTCATATACGTGCCATTATGAAGAGTGGTCGTATACATGGCAGTATGAAATGTGGAAACCCAGTTATCTCAGTAGAGGTGTATTGATCTCCTGCTTTGGTACCGACATCAGGCAATTTTGTATGGTGGTTGGCTTTGGGATAGATATCAGGCACTTTTGTATGGTGGTTTGAAATGTAGGTCTACTAGTTTTTAGCGAGCAAATTTTTAGGAAACAAACAGTTTTTGATCTTCGGAAGTATTTATTAATCCGTTGCAGCCACGTAATATTTCACAAGGAGAAAACCGGTTCTGGCCATCACCGCCCATCTGAACGTCGTCTGCGACGCCTGACACTGGTAATATCCTTTTGAAATATTGCGTGACTGCGACGGACAGTTAACCATTCCGAAAGAATTATATTCGTTCACAACAGCAGATGGCCAGCGACGTCTGAAAGTGCTACTTTCGATTCGAAATTTTGTGTGTTTTATCCGGACAATTAACAATTCCCGAATAACTGTAATGAACGTAGGCCTGCCCATCAATATCGAACTGTCGTTGTTTTAAAATAGAGAAATGAATCATGAACAATGGATTAGTTTGTGATTGACTGTTTGGCATTGGCGTTACAACACTGAATTCACAGCAATTATGTCAAAACTCTCTGACAAGTACTTTGATTCTGTCCACATGATGCGCGTATAAAAGATTTAAAAAGATGGGACTTGCTAAAGCATATAATTTGACCAGAATCCTTACAAATCTTAACGTATTTGTGATCCCTGGATGTAAATCTAACACAGTTCATATATTTAATCGGTCTTCTGATGACTGGTTTAATGCCCCAATGAACTTCACTCCTGTGCCAACCTCTTCATCTCAGAGTAGCAACAACCTATGTCCTCATTTATTTGCTACATCTGTTCCAATCTCTGTCTACCACTACAGGTGTTGCCCCCTACAGCTCCCTGTAGTACCATGGAAGTTATTCCCTGATGTCTTATCAGAAGCTCTTTCATCCTGTCCCTTGCCCTTGTCAGTGTTTTCCACATATCTCTTTCCTCTCCGATTCTGCACAGAACCTCCTCATACCTCATCTTATCAGTCCACATACTTTTCAAAATGTTCAAATGGCTCTGAGCACTATGGGACTCAACTGCTGTGGTCATCAGTCCCCTAGAACTTAGAACTACTTAAACCTAACTAACCTAAGGACATCACACACATCCATGCCCGAGGCAGGATTCGAACCTGCGACCGTAGCAGTCGCACGGTTCCAGACTGCGCGCCTAGAACCGCGAGACCACCGCGGCCGGCATACTTTTCAATTTTGTCTGTAGCATCCCATCTTAAATACTCACATTCTCTTCTGCTCAGGTTTTCCCATAGTCAATGCTTCACTACTATCCAATGTTGTGCCCCAAACGTACATTCTCAGAAATTCATCCTCTGATTAAGGTCTGTGTTTGATACTAGCATCCTTCTCTTGGTCAGGAATGCCAGTGTCTGCTTTTTTATATCCTCCTTACTCCGTCCGTAATTGGTTATTTTGCTGCCTAGATATCAGAATTCCTTTATTTTATCTACTTCGCGACTATCAGTCCTAATTTTCAGTTTCTGTCTGTTGTCATATCTGCTTCTTTTCATTACTTTCGTCTTTCTTCCAGTAGTGTCGATCTATATTCTTTACTCATTAGACTGTTAATCCCATTCAGCAGACCACGTAAATCATCTTCACTTATACTCAGGATAGCAATGTCATCAGCGAATCGTATCATTGATGACCTTTCATCTTGAATTTTAATCCCTCTCCTGAACATTTCCTTTATTTCCGTCATTGCTTCTTCGATATAAAGATTTAGCAGTAGGGATGAGAGACTACATCTCTGTCTTACACCCTTTTTCATCCGACCTCTTAGTTCTTGGTCGTCCACGCTTATTATTCCCTCTTGGCTCTTGTACATATTGCCTATTGTCTGTCTCTCTCTACATCTCACCTCTATTTTTCTCAGAATTTCGAAGATCTTGCACCATTTTCCACATCGACCCTTTTTACAGTTCTATATCTACATCTGCATGGATACTCCGCATATCACATTTCAGTGCATGGCAGAGGGGTCATCGAACCACCTTCACAATTCCCTATTATTCCAATTTCGTATAGCGCACGGAAAGAACGAACACCTATATCTTTCCGTACGAACTCTGATTTCCCTGATTTTATCGTAGTGATGTTTTATCCCTATGTAGGTCGGTGTCAACAAAATAGTTTCGCATTCGGAGGAGAAAGTTGGCGATTTCGTGAGAAGATTCCGTCGCAACGAGAAACGACTTTTTTTAAATGATGTCTTGCCCAAATCCTGTATCATTTCAATGCACTCTCTCCTATATTTCGCCATAATACAAAACGTACTGCCCTTCTTTGAAATATTTCGATGTACCCCGTCAGTCCTACGTGGCAAGGATCACACACCACGCAGCATTATTCTAAAAGCGGACGGACAAACGTAGTGTAGGCAGTGTCCTTATTAGATCTGTTACATTTGCTTAGTGTCCTGCCAATAAAACGCAGTCTTTGGCTATCCTTCCCCACAACATTTTCTTTGTGTTCCTTCCAAATTATGTTGTTCGTAATTGTAATTCCTATGTACTTAGTTGAATTTACGGCCTCTATATTTCACTGATTTATCGTGAAACTAAAGTTTAACGGATTCCTTTTAGCACTCATGTGGATGACCTCACACTTCTCGTTATTTAGGGTGAACTGCTCGACAAATCCTATGAGCGCGTCATAATTTTTCCTTAATATTGCTTCCATCACTAACCACAACATCAGAAATGCCTCTCTGGTGCGTTTACCTTTCCTACAGCCAAACTGATCGTCATCTGAAACATCTTCAATTTTCTTTTCTATTCTGCTGTATACTATTCTTGCCAGCAACTTGGATGCATGAGTTGTTAAGCTGATTATGCGATAATTCTCGCTCTTGTCAGCTGTTGTAGTCTTCCGAAGTCAGATGGTATGTCTCCAGACTCATACATTCTACACAGCAACGTAAATATTCGGTTTGCTGCCACTTCGCCCAATGATGTTTGGAATTCTGATGGAATATTACCCCTTCTGCCTTGATCTTAAGTCCTCCAAAGCTCTTTTCAATTCTGATTCTAATACTGGATTCCACATCTCTTCTAAATCGACTGCTATTTCTTCTTCAGTCACATCAGACAAATCTTCCCTCTAATAGAGGCCTTGAATGTACTCTTTCCACGTATCCGCTCTCTTCTCTGCGTTTAACAGTAGAATTCCCGTTGCACTATTAATGTTACCACCCTTGCTTTTAATTTCACCGAATGTTGTATTGACCTTCGTATGTATTGAATCAGATCTTCCGACCATCTTTTCGTTTTCGATTTCTTCACACTTTTCGGCTTCAGTTGGTAGGTGCGCATAGCGCAACTCATTGCCATTTCAGTGCCGTCTGCAATAACTGTTTTTGCTAGCTCTGCTTTGTTCATGTTTCGTTCTTTATGATGGCAAGTTTAATGCTGCTGAAACTGTTTTAATGTTGAAAACAGTTTACCCAGATGACGCTATGGGAAAAACTCAACTGTATGGGTGGTTTGCTGAATTTAAAAATTACGTCATGTCGATTGATGAAGAACGTCCATCAGCTGCCCGAATCGACGAAAATATTGAAAAAATTCGAGTGCTTGTACTCAAAGGGAGTCAACAGACAATTGATCAACTGTCAGGGATCAGTGGGTTATCTTGGAGGTCGCTTCAGCGAATTTTAAAGAAAGATTTGGGAATGAAAAGGGTTGCTGCCACGTTTGTTCCTCGGGTTCTGACCGACAGTCAAAAGGAACATTGTGTTGAAACATGTGCTTTGAAACAAGAGCTTGATATTGTTCCAGATTTTCTGATTATGAGCTTTGGTGTTATAGTTACGATTCAGGAATAAAGCAACAATCATTCCAATGGAAGAAATCATCGTCACACCGCCCTAAAGAATGTCGTCAAGTCAAAACAAATATCATAACATTGCTGATTTGTTTTTTTTTTTTATTCCAAGGCCTTAGTTCATTCAGAGTTTGTTCCCCCAGGTCAGACCGTCAATCAGACCTTCTATTTAGACGTTTTAAGAAGGTTGCACAACAGTGTTCGTCCAAAAAGACCCGATTTGTGCCACACAGGAGACAGGTTATTCCACCACGATAACGCAAATGCACGAGCAGACATCTCTGTTACACAGTTTTTGGCTAAAAATGGCATGGTTCCGCTGGTCCACGCACTTTACTGCCATTCGTGGCGCTGTGCGACTTTTTCTGATTTCCCCATGAAAAGGCATGAAAGGAAGTCAAGAAAAAAACGAGAGATGAGCTGTCAGCCATTTCTAAACATGACTACAAAAGATGTTTCGAACAGTGGAAACACCGTCTGGACAAATCTATTAGTTGCAATGGAGAATATTTAGAAGGGGATAAGGTTGTTTTGTAAACAATTTGAAAAAAACATAGACTTTTTTGGGATACCCCCTCGTATTTCTGTATTCCAGAATTTCCGTGAATGTTTATTCCTTTTTTCCTTGATCAGCTGAACATCTTTCTTGTTACCCACGGTTTCTTCGCAGTTACCTTCTTTGTACCTATGTTTTCTTCCCTGCTTCTGTGATTGCTTCTTTAGATATGCCCATTCCTCTTCAACTGCACTGTATACTGAAATATTCCTCATCGCAATATCTGTAGACTCAGAGAACTTCAAGCGTATGTCTTCATTCCACGGTACTTCCATATCCCACTTCTTTGCGTATCTATTCTTCCTGACTAATCTCTTATACCACAGCCCACACTTCATCAATACCAAATTGTGATCTGAGGATGTATCTGCTCCTGTGTACGACTCATAGTCCAATTCATGATTGACTGATGACCACAGTAGTTGAGTCCCGTAGTGCTCAGAGCCATTTGAGCCAATTCATGATTTCGGAATTTCTGCCTAACCATGAGGTAATCTAAGTCAAATATTCCTATACCTCCCGGCCCAATTAGCTAATAAGCGCTGCATAACTCGGCTGCTTCTACTTTGACCAAAGTATCCCCTTCAGCATCCAGTAAAATGGTGAACGTTATGGAGCTATTTGTGGTGTTCAGGAACTGACTGTGGGATTGATTTTTCTCTGCAGGCTAGTTCGGAGGCATTTGGTGCACGAGAGATGGAAGGCTACGATGTTCCCTTCAATCAGTCTTAATTACAGTTAGCAAACACCCAAACGACTGTCTCTGATTAAATCTCACCAACAGGATGATAAGGGGCCTACGTAGATGGACTGAAATATGTTTGAATGTTTCAATCAGTGACTTGATAGACGATTGCCATAGTGTGAGCCACCCTATCGGAATGTTCAAACACTGTTTGTCGACGGAACTCTAGAATTTTCCAATTCTATTAAAAATGGTAGTAAAAATTGAGATAATTAACTACAATTTTTTTTCATGAATTTGGAAATGTAACAGCTCATTTATTTTTTCATAAATTAAATAAATTCTAAGAGTTTCATACACCTGTAAGTATAGTTTGTATGCTGTGCTAAATTCATCGAAGGATCTCTCTTAGTTATGAAGAAAAGTGTACCTATAGGAACAAATGCAGCCACTAGTAAATGAAAAAATGATGAAATTTCACATCTAAAAAAAATTATTTTGTCACGTTTTTGAACTTCCACTGCTATGAGTGTGAATCCTGGATCCTTGTTGGTCATGCTCAGAAAGTTTTATGAATTTATTTGTCAAAGTATAGATAGTGGAAATTAAAATGTCCTTTGGTGCCTCTCCTGCTCCAAGTCGGCCCGTTTAACGTCCTACCCCCTTAACAAGAAAAGATAGTAAAGAATATATATATTGACAGGCCCATGTCAGAATACCCATAACATCTGTATAGTGCGAGAAGTGGCAGCTGGGTCCTATCAATGAAAAGTGCGAAGTCATCAGCATGAATCCTAAATGTAATCCTCTAGATTTCTGTTACACGATAAATCACACAAATATAAAGGCTGCAAATTCAATAAATACTTAGGGATTAGAAATACGATTAACTTCAATTGGAATGATCACATAGATAATCTGGGTAAAGCAAACCAGGACTATGATATGTGGCAGAACAGTTTAAAATACAATACGGTTGCTAAAGAGACTGCTTACACTACTCGAGTCCGCCCTATTCTGGAGTTTGCTGTCGGGTGTGGGATCTACATCAGACAGGATCTGCGGAGACTACCGAAAAAGTTCAAAGAAGGGTAGCTAGTTTCGTACTTTTGCGAAATGGGGGAGAGAGTGCCACGGGTGATAGGCAAATCTGGGTGGCAACTATCAAAACAAGGGCGTGTTTCGTTGCGGCAGGATTTTCTCATGAAATTGAATCATCAGCTTTCTCCTCAGAGAGTAAAAATATTTTGTTGGCCCCCACCTCCGTACCGAGGAATGAAAATCATAACAAAATTGGAGAAAAAAGAGCTCGCACGGAAGGCCTGAAGTACTCGTTATCCCCGCACGCCGTTTGAGAGTGTAAGAAAAGCTTGAAGGTGTTCCGATAAACCCTCTGCCAGGCACTTAATTTTGAACTGTTGAGCGATCATGTAGATGTAGATGGTCAGCTGTAGTTCGGGAACCCTTTTATCGATAAGTTTTATTTAACGCACTTTCTCTTTATAAATAGCGGAAAAGATTATTGTTATTGCGCCGGTTGCAGAAGGTGCTTTTGTTTCTTCTGGCCACCATGCCGTTCCATATCTTCAGCAGGTGGACGTTTATTAGACTCATCTGACAAGGAGGATGGAATGATCTCACGGCGTAGAGCCATCTGTTTCTAGTCCAGATTTCTTACCCGACATTATTTTGTTGATGTAGGAACCGTACTTCGTTTTGTGCTACACATCGTTTCTTTTCCTCACACACTCTGATTGCTATTGTGACTTGCTTACTGGATAAGTATACTTCTCCATTACAGTGGACTGGTTGTAGGTGTTTGAGACGGGACGGTATTGCATTCGTCTTGAATGCACAGAACCTTGGTTTTGTGTAAGTACCGGAGATGACATGCGCACTTTAGATGCGATTATTTCTGCAATAGAAGCAAATAATTTCATAAAGTTTGGTGGGTGGAACTTTATGACAAACTGTTTATGAAATCACACATGTGATAGCCGCTTCACGGGCTGCCTTATCACGTTCCATACAATTGTGGCTGTTACACAACAGTTTCGACTATCAATATCTTTTATACTGCTAATGATTCGTCGGACTCGAGTTTTGCGAGTGCTGTATGACAGTGGAAAGTGCTGTTGGGACAAATCAAATAATCGTTTTTGGATACCTGAAATTTTACCACGTGAATACGTTCGATAACAACAAAACCAACTGAAAACAAAGTTACATTTATTAAAAACTGAAATATATGATATTTATATTCCGTGATAACACCGGTTCTTGTGAAACATCGATAATTTAGTTTTATGATTTTAATATGTTCCTCCAAGTGCTTACCGGCTATTCCATAAACTGCATATATTATATTGACGGTCATGAAATAAACATTGGGTAATAGAGGCCACAATGAAATACATCGTTGTGGATGGAACACAGCATGCTCCGAAATGAATGATTTACCTCAGTAAACTCTGGAATCGGTACAGAAACCTCTCAACTTTCAGTGATGAAATAACTATCTCCGAGACGATACAAACTGGCCTCCCTTACTTGTGATTTCAACGTGTAAGAACTTGTCTTCATCTTTATTATATTTTATCAACTTAATTAATCACGACTTTATTTTCGGTAGTAGCCTCGTCCTGAATGACGTCGCTCAAGTCATTGGTACCTCCTATTTCCCGCTCCGTGTTGACGTCTGCTGGTGCCAGCAAGCCACGGCCTACTATCGGCTTCTTTAAGAAGTGCCGGTACCAGCACTTCAGCTGACCAGCGCTTGTTGCATCCGCTGTGACGGCCTCTGTACGCGTTCCCTACCCCAGCAATGTGCATTCACTGTATCACATTTTCTACTCTAGTTTCTTGATGATGTATACGGTTACACGTGGCTGAAATAAGCGTTAACATATTTCCAGGACGACTGGGAAGAGGGGCGTGTCAAACGGTATCATAAACGAGACTGTGTTCTCCAGTTAACTAATTTCGTATTATTTATCATCTCCATAAACCACCTTAGGCTATTCCTATTTCAACGCAGCTATAACCATAGACGTAATGTGGCAGAACAACACCTAACCTTGTATTTCACAATAATCGCGTAGTCAACTACTTTCTTCTGTTTAAGATGTTCTGGTTCAAATGGCTCCAAGTACTATGGGACTTAACATCTGAGGTCATCAGTCACCTAGATTTACAACTACTTAAACCTAATTAACCCAAGGATACCACACACATCCATGCCATGGCAGGATTCGAACCTGCGACCGTAGCAGCAGTGTGGTTCCGGACTGAAGCACCTAGAACCGCTCGGCTACAGCGGCTGGCTAAGATGTTCTACTTGATCGAATTTTGATGTTTCAACAAGATGCTTCCAGTTACTAAACATGGTTTAAGTCTCTTGTTGCTGACTGTTTATTACATATTTTCAGTGTATATTTTCCTAATTTTACTATTATAACCTCATTTCCAAAAATGCTAAATCCTTGTAGAATCAATTTGTTCTCCGTCTGTCTGTCTTTCTGTGTGTCTGACTGTTAAGTCTCCTTGTTCTCCGGAACTTGTAGAGGTATCAAGTTGAAACACATCACTTACTAAAGGAGGCGATCCCTTGGCGTTGGAAAAACTTAACCTTTAAAGTCAATGCAATTTATGTCACATATTTTGATACTTGAAAACACAATCATAAAAACCTATAGGCTATTCCCATTGACCTGGAATCATGAAACTTGACAAGAAGGTAGATTTCAAGTACAGGCAAAGGACAATATGTGAAAATTGTTAATTTGTTATTATATGGCATAAAAATATTTTTCTGGCATTTGTTGTGTGTGTCTGTCCACCAGTTAAGAGGTATCAAGCAGAAACTTACGTCAGATACTTAGTTCTACATACTCCATGCGGTATAAGTATTTTAAGTTTCTAACTGAATGTAACCACAAAATATATGGCCATGTACTTCACCTATTCTGATTCTCGCAAACGCACTATCAAAACCTGTAGATGAAACGTATGTGTGCCGGCCGAAGTGGCCGGTTAAAGGCGCTGCAGTCTGGAACCGCAAGACCGCTACGGTCGCAGGTTCGAATCCTGCCTGGGGCATGGATGTTTGTGATGTCCTTAGGTTAGTTAGGTTTAACTAATTCTACGTTCTAGGGGACTAATGACCTCAGCAGTTGAGTCCCGTAGTGCTCAGAGTCATTTGAACCATTTGAAACGTATGTGTACATGTCGGTGTAGTGGATGCCTGGGAAAAGAGGACGCGGCGAATCTCACTCGGACCACGGATTTTTCAGTCTTCATTTTAAGCCAGCCTTCACCTCTCAACGATGTGAGGAGTCGCCAAGAAAGACACATGGTTCGTATCTCACGTTAAACTGTAGGTCCCCGTTCCCCAGTCGGATAGCTCAAGTCGCCAAAGAGGCGTCCAGTAGAAAGATTTGCTCCAGGTCATCGAGCTACTCATGATTATTATTACTATTGTCTATATTTATATAATTAAGTTTGTGCTGGCGTAAGCTATCGCCAGCACACTGGTCGGCAAAGATGGAGTGCCGAGATCGACAGTAGGCGCTGGATCAAGCACTTCCTTCACGAGAGGGGCCAAGACACTCCGACAAGCAACACACCTCCAACGCCTCACTGACTCACACTCCAGTTTGGCGTCTGTCAGTCCAATCGCTGAGCGGGGGTAGCTCATTCAGACTACGACAGTGCATAGCGACCAGATCCAGACTAGAGCTTGTAATAGCAAAGATTACTCATACTGTACGCAAGACGACTATTATGGACTCTGTTCAAGTTAAGTAGCAGCTTCATGTTAATAAAGAACCGTGTTAATACATATGTGCAGTTTTTCTGTAGAAAGAGAATACTGGCCACCCATAGCAACATCCTCTCGCTTGCTTCCTATGGTACAAGACTCATAATTCAGTGGCTATCGAAGATTTTGCTTGCTCCTCTTGTGCTTAAGCTTGCATGGGGATCATGTTTCTATTTGCTATTTTGTTGCTGTTGTTCTTGCGTGTATTCCAGGGGGGGGGGGGAGCTGCAGAACAAATCAAATTTCTCTTTTCAGAGGCTTTGCTTGCGTTTTAACATAACGTATTTGTGTAAACCATGAATTCCCCACCCCCTCCACCCCTTCTTCCGAATCCCAGCTTCATACGGCCAATGTGATAGGTCTAACATAAGTTTTTCAGATTCAGAACCAACAAATTGCTATCCTACTGACGACGGTACAACAACTACTGTCTGCACAAACTGCGTCGGCTGCTCGACCTACAAACCAACCAGCCTACAAGTGCCACCGACCAAAACACCAATCTTCCGGCAACTTAAGGACACAGAGGAAGAATGGATTGAATACCTGGCTCAGTTCCAAGCACATTGCCAAGTTCATCATGCTCAAGATACTGTGAAGTTACAACACTTCCTTTCGACTGCGGGGTCTCCAGTGTTCAGGTTAATTAAAAAACTATTCCCAACAGTGTCTCCCCACGAGCTCAGCTATGACCAAGTAATCGCAGCATTAACTCAGTCCTATGACCAGCAAGTCTAAGTAGCTGCAACTAGATATAAGTTCTTGGCTTGCAGAAAAAGCTGGAACAGCTTTACCGCCAGTGGTACACAGAATTAA
The DNA here is from genome assembly GCF_023864345.2 of Schistocerca serialis cubense. Classification (NCBI taxonomy): domain Eukaryota; kingdom Metazoa; phylum Arthropoda; class Insecta; order Orthoptera; family Acrididae; genus Schistocerca; species Schistocerca serialis. Next base: position 542,245,613 of record NC_064641.1, on the reverse strand, counting down.
CGAGCATTACTAGGAAGTATAAATTCAAGTGTAGTTTGGGCAACTTTCACAGATATAATTATCCGTGATTCAATAACATTCCATATAGTAGAATACGGCACCAATTGTAAATAGGAAAATAAACCCTAGAGCTCATAATAATTGTGGATTAAACTTGAATTTAGTTCCATACACAGATCCTAAAGAACTCTGACCCATCACTTCCTTATGTACTGTAAACATTAGAGAAATATGATTCCACAAGATAAGTTTCAGCATGCCCCATTTTGTCAGGTCGAGTCGTCCCTTACTCGCGACTGCCCAAGCAGCCACTAACACGAGCGCGTACACAGCCGAGCGGACAGCCACGTAGACAGGTAAACAGGCATGTGAACCTGGTGAAGTCTTGCCCTAGATGTTTTGCTCGCCATAAAAAATAGCATTGCCCGTCACGTAACGAAACGTGTTACACTTGTGGAGAAAATGGTCACGTCCTAGCAGTTTGTAACGGCACGAAAACGCCAATTTTTTCCACTCCCGAAAAACAAGCCCATCCACATGTACTGAACGCTGTGTTTTCCAAACCTACAAAAGGTTCTTACAAAATTAAGATTAAGGTTGTGCCTCATTCTCGCCCTAGTATTGTGCAACGATGTTCTAACAAACTATTTGCCTCATTACGCATTGCTGGGTGTTGTGTGAACTTTCAGTTTAAAAGAGTTGCCTCAGTAACTTTGCTAAATAGTGCCACGTACGAACTCTAAGGGTCACCACTCCTTTCTAAATCTAGCAAGCACCTCACTGCTTACAACGGACAGCAAATTCCAGTGCTTCGACAGTGTAGTTTGCCTGCCACTTACAAATCTCACTCAGTTTTTCAGTGTTGAAATCAAGAGACTGTGAGAAGATATTCGGTTTAGATGCCTTTGATTGGTTTGGAAATAGCATCCACGACAACGTACATTCCTTACCTGCTTTTGTACCAAAATGTAATGTAGCTAGCTTGCTTACAGAATTTTCTGAACAGTTTTCAGAAGCCACGGGAAAAGGTAATAACTTTGTAGCGTATGTTACATTGAAAGACAATGCGCAGCCTAAGCCTTTCGGGGCCCGCCCCGTTCCAATTGCTTAAAGAGACAAAGTAGCCAGTGAATTCAAAGAATTGCAAGATAATGGTGTAATAGCTCCCATTCAAGCTAGTCAATGGGCACGTCCTCTCGTTTTGTTGTCTAAGCCTTCTGGTCACATTCGCATTTGTGTTGACTTCAAGTCTACTGTTAACCCACAGACAGTTGTTGACACTTATCCGTTACCTCGCCCTGAGGAACTTGGTTCAAATGGCTCTGAGCACTATGAGACTTAACATCTGAGGTCATCAGTCCCACAGGACTTAGAACTACTTAAACCTAACTAACCTAAGGACATCACACACACTCATGCCCGAGGCAGGATTCGAACCCGCGACCGTAGCGGTCTCGCGGTTCCAGACTGAAGCGCCTAGAACCGCTCGGCCACTCCGGCTGGCCCCTGAGGAACTCATGGACCGGCTTCGATCAGGCTGTTACTTTTCTAAGATATATTTGCGTGATACCTACTTGCAAATTCCATTGGATGAAGAATCACAGAGAGTGTGTGTTGTAAATAGACATTTAGGATTGTTCAAATAATTGTGTTTGCCCTTTGGCAGTGCTTCCGACCCGGCTATTTCTCGACGTTACTTGGAACAGCTGCCTGTAAAAGTGCCCATTTGTTCAAGCTACTTGGACGATACTTTCGTCTCAGGTGTACACCAGAGAAACACATTACCAATTTGCGTGCTCTTTTCCAGGTGTTGTAAGAAGCAGGACTCAAATGTCGTCTCGAAAAGTGTGACTTTTCTCAAATTGACCTACAGTACTAAGCGAAAACAGTCACAATGTCCGCCCCTCCGATGTCTTTTGTTTGGAATCCGTGATCTGCCTGTTCCTCGCAATGTGTCTGAACTGCAATCAGTAATAGACATACTACATTTGGTTCACACCGGATACCGCTCAGACCGCGGCTCCATTGCATTGCTTGCAACGCAAAAATGTATTTTTTGTGTGGACTGAAAACTCTCAACACACGTTTCAGAAACTCAAAAATGCTTTTGCTTAGTGACAGATGTCTAGTGCTTTTTGACCCCACCAAGAAAGTAGTTTTGTAAGTCGACGCATCTTCCTACTGAATCGGCGCTGTGCTTTCACGCAGTATTCGTGAACAAGACAGACATTTTGCTTTTGCCTCAAAGCTGTTAACTCAAACTCAGGCAGATATCTCCAATAGAAAAAGACACTCTCGCTATTGTGTACGGTGTGACAAAATTCTATTACTATCTGTTAGGTCGCAAGTTCTGTTTAGTGACAGATCACAAGCCTTTTCAGTCCTTCTTTCATCCATCAAAGCCGGTTCCTTCACGCACAGCTCAAAAATTGCAACGCTGTGCTTTGTTGCTTTCGCAGTACCAGTGTGAAATTGTGTACAAAACTACGGCAAAGCATGGCAGTGCAGAATCTCTATCTCGCCTACAGATTTGCTCAGACTCTGATTGTGATGCATCTGCCGCATCTTGTTGCCAAATCGATGCGCAAGACTTTGCTGGAACCGTTTCCCTTGCACTTGTGCCTTGCGCAGGCCACCGGAGCAACACGATCGAGCACTTGTTCACAATTCACGGCCTGTGGCGGACTGGTTACACAACAATAACGTCCCTGTAGTGGAGTGTCCTGCACAGGGTCCTGACCAGAATCGTATAGAACAGCTCTCCGTGAAGAATGGGCTGCCATTCCCCAAGAAACATTCCAGCACCTGATTCAACGTATGCCTGCGAGAGTGGAAGCTGTCATCAAGGCTAGAGATGGGTCAACGCCATACTAAATTCCAACATTACCGATGGAGGGCGCCAAGAACTTGTAAGTCGTTTTTAATCAGGGGTCCGGATACTTTTCATCACGTAGTGCATACTTTTGGATACGTTCGTGGGGGATCGAGCTTTAATTCTACAGTAATATGCATTGCGTATGCAGTGAACAATCTCAATGCCCATTTGGAAATAGGTCTCTTATAAGCGTAGGACACCGTGGCTGTTGACACAGTCAATAAAATTCGTCAGGGTGTGTGACCGTAGAGACGACAGAAATAGCCAAGCGGCTAGCCCGATGCTAATAGAGAAGTTACACACAGGCTTACAGCATCTTGACTGCCAGCAGTAACAGGGCTACAAAACGACAGCTATCACACAGCAACACACCGAGAAATACTTGAGACCGCAGCATCCGTTGGTACACAGAATACTGGCACGCCTCAGCTAGTAAACAGCACTGCGGCATATCTGCTGCCTCTTTCTCATTATTCTGTTTATATCAGTGGCAAGAAATAAAGCAAACATCAATCAAGGACGTCTATTTTCACCATTGTCAAGTAATAAATCGAAAATAAATAACGGATGCAAGCATGCAAATGTGATGCATTGTATTTTACAGGTGCAGGATGTCAGTTTGTGGGATGCAGTTCGATGCCTGCTTCACTTGGTCGGTCAATACAGAGAGTGTTACTGCTGGTTGTGGATGAACATGGAGTAGTGGTCTGATGATGTTCCACATGTGCTCCATTGGACAAACATGTCGACACTCTGTAGACAATGTTGGGCTGCAACCGAGGCTTGTGGGCGAGCGTTATCCTTTTGGAAAACACCCCCTGGAATGCTGTTCAAGAATGGTGTAACAACAGGTAAAAGCGGCAAACTGACGAACAAATTTGTGGTAAGGGTGCGTGTCATAATCACGAAAGTGCTCTTCCTCTCACATGAAGTCGTACCCCAGACCATAACCCCAGATGTACATCCAGTGTGTCTAGCACAGAGTCAGGTTGGTAGCAGGCCCTCAGATGGCATTCAAACCAACATACGGTCTTCGCTACCACTGAGGCAGAATCAGCTTTCATCAGAAAACATAACACACCTTCACCCTGACCACCACTAAGCTCTAGCTACACACCAATGAATTCGCAAATGGTGGAGGTTTGTGGTCAGTGGAATGCAATGCACCCTACAGGGCATCTAGCTCGGATCTGTCCTTGAACAAACCGATTTTTAACACTTCGCTGATCCACTGTGGTGTCAACTGATTCTCAAATTGCTGTCGCAGAGACGGTACGATGCGCCAGAGTCATACGGGGAACGGTACTTCCTCGTGTCTGTCCGGAGCCTGGTCTTCTTGTGACCATAAATTCTCATGGCCACCGCTGTCATGAACCATGTACAGTGGCTACATTCGTGCCAAGTCTTTCTGCAGTATTGCAGAAGGATCATCCAGCTTCTAATAGCACAGTTACAGTACCTCGTTTAAGCTCAGTGAGTTGTAGATAATTGCGTCTTTGTCGCCTAAAAGGCATTCTTAGCTACATCAACTCATCACGTCCAGTCTGAAATGGAACTAAAGCTTACGACCGTTACAGTTTGTATTTAAAGGAAACCTGATTTGCATTCTCACACTGGCACATCTGGGGCCACTATTTAGCATCTAGTGCGAAATTTGACCAGACATCTTTCAATGTAGAAACATGTCCACCATCTTTTGTTTATGTCGCAGAAGTCTTCTTGGTATTGCAATTTTTTTCGTCACTTCTTATGCGGTACAGAAACGATAAATATTGTTATCTAAAATCTCGAAAAGTTCTTGACCGATTTACTTCAAATTCTGACGTGATACTGTAATTAACACTTGGAAGGACATAGACTATATATTTAAAATATGTTGTAATACCACAGCCACTTTCGCCAAGTCGCCGCGGGCGGCTATGGAGAAGGAAGGGGCCGGACTCCCTGGGGCGAGCCCCCGGGTGCAGTTATTCCGCAAGCACACAGCGGGAAGCAAAATTTGAACTGATGTCAGTTTGAAAATACGCCACCAGTGAGGCGTCGAAATAACGGTTGGCGTACGCATAACCAAATCCAGCTACATGATTGTCTAGTCTGTGAACTGACGCATATCGTAGAGTTTGGAGTCAAACCAAATAAGAATTACTTAAGCGTGGTCCATTGTGACTCCGGAACACCTGGAGCTCAAGCGCAAAATAATTTGCAACGTCGACAAAACAGACGGTCAAACGTGACAATTCGAACTGAACGTTTGGCGCTCAGATACGATCCAATTGTCGTTTACATGGCGGATGTACTGGTCGACTTTGAGTTGACAGACAATGTTTGTCAGCCTTGCAGTGCTTTGAGATTTCGACACGTACCACCAGGATCACGTTGTGCGATCGAAAAGGCCCAACTACCACAACGGACACTGCCACCACGGAAGTTGGCTTCATTGCTTTCTGGCCAAGAAACCCGATCGAGGCATTTCTTGCAGAACATACAAAAGTACAACAGTTCCTTCCAAATAACATCATTTGGGGCGATTAATGATCAGCATTGTGCTATTAATCTTACGGTTAAGCGAGATTATTGCGTAACTACAACAAATTCCCGTTAACGCTTCCACTGGCTTCATTTCGTTTCCACTTAATTTTTGACAGTACTTTAAACATAGCTGCGCTACAGCAACGGTTCCACGTAAATCAGACTAAGAACAGCCGACCAGTTGCAAAGGATAAAGTAATCTTTACCTAGGTTTCAATAGATATAAATCTATCTTCTTCAGAAGACGGCAGTATTATAACATGAAGTGATATGTCCTTATCGTTTAGGCAAACATCCGCATAGTTACATTAATCATATAAAATATAGCCCTGAAAACAGGGTTTGTCAAACAAATAAAATAGGTACCTATTTTATTTGTTTGACAAACCCTGTTTTCAGGGCTATATTTTATATGATTAATGTAACTATGCGGATGTTTGCCTAAACGATAAGGACATATCACTTCATGTTATAATACTGCCGTCTTCTGAAGAAGATAGATTTATATCTATTGAAACCTAGGTAAAGATTACTTTATCCTTTGCAACTGGTCGGCTGTTCTTAGTCTGATTTAATTTTTGACAGTTCACTACATCTAAAGAAGAATTCATGGAGAAAGTGTTCCCGAATATTGCTAAAAATTACATAAACCATATTTGGTTGAGTTAACGAGCCATTCTGGAGCGAAAAATAAGGACGCAGACGATGCTAGCGTAGAAATCCAAAGTCAAATCGCTGGCGAACTGTATTCATTTAGTTCTGTCGAATCCGTTATCGACCCAAATGAAGTCGATTTTCCAACAGGGTTTCTGAATTCGTTGGATTTTCCAGCAATACCACCGCACAATTAGCACCTCAAGGTCGGCTAGGTGATAATAATGTTACGCTATCTGAACCAATCGAAACGGAACATGACTCGTTGTTAATAAGATGGTTAACAACGTGATTGAAGCAACGATAAACATAGGAAAGTTCAAAGACGAGGATGTTCTGATTCCAAGCATACAACTAATTCCAACCGATTTGCCGTTTCAATTTAAGCGTTTAGTTTCCGGCCTTGCTTACTCAATGATGAGTAATAAATCACAAGGCCAATCGTTGGAGGTGTGTGGAATACACCCGGAATTGCCGTGGTTTTCGACAGGGCAATTTTCCGTGGCGTGCTTGTCAGTCGGTAAACCATTGAAGCAATTCGTTTGCTCTCGAGATGGAAAGACAAAAAAATGTGGTTATCACCAAGCGTTACGATGAAGCATTAAAAACGCCAACAAAGTAATATTAAAACAAAGAACTACGATTTAATTTCAATAAATTCGTGATCTTACGGAAATTGTTTTGTTTCAATTCACAAACTCGAGGAAGGAACCAATTTGACATACAGACATGTAATATTAGGTTGTTGCGCAAGTTCATAGCATTTTCCATAAGTTTAATAAACACAACAGATACACGTAAAAGAGACTTCAGTCATCAATAGTACATTTTTCTTCAATGCTTACAATAGTCTGCCAATGCTGATGTAAGTTTTCGATTCCACGACTGTGGAAATCACGTGGTATTGACGCCAAGAACTCGTCGAGCCATGTTCGGTGCTCATTTTCATCCGGAAAGAAAGTTCTTTGAAGCTTGTTCGGTAGAGAGCGGAAAAGGAGAAAATCTGACGGCAAAAGATCATGTGAATAAGATGGGTGTGGAATGCTTTCCCACTTCAACCCTTGTGTAGCGTTTTTTGTCAGGCAAGCAGAATGCGGGGGGTAGGGGGGGGGGGGTTACTGTGGAGTAGCATTACTTCAGTCTTCCTGGTCATCGTTGTTGGAGTGCGTCTGCAAGATTTTCTTATGAAACTTACTGGCAGATTAAAACTGTGTGCCAGACTGAGACTCGAACTCGGAAAGTTTCATATCACCGCACACTCCACTGCAGAGTGAAAATCTGATTCAAGATGTTCTTACTCGTTGGCCAATGAATACCAGCAGTGATGGTTCCACATTGGGGAAGCAATTCGTAGTACAACACACCGTCGCTATTAGACGAAATGCAAAACATTTTCTATTGTGAATAGGTGCAGCTCTTTGTACGGGGACTTGCTGCTTTATTTGGGCTCAACCATTCCTTTCTTTTCAATGTTGTTGTTGTTGTTGTTGTTGTTGTCTTCAGTCCTGAGACTGGTTTGATGCAGCTCTCCATGCTACTCTATTCTGTGCAAGATTCTTCATCTCCCAGTACCTACTGCAACCTACATCCTTCTGAATCAGCTTAGTGTATTCATCTCTTAGTCTCCCTCTACGATTTTTACCCTCCACGCTGCCCTCCAATGCTAAATTTGTGCCTCAAAACATGTCCTACCAACCGATCCCTTCTTCTTGTCAAGTTGTGCCACAAACTCCTCTTCTCCCCAAATCAATTCAATACCTCCTCATTAGTTATGTGATCTACCCATCTAATCTTCAGCATTCTTCTGAAGCACCACATTTCGAAAGCTTCTATTCTCTTCTTGTCCAAACTATTTATCATCCATGTTTCACTTCCATACATGGCTATACTCTATACAAATACTTTCAGAAACGACTTCCTGACACTTAAATCTATACTCGATGGTAACAAATTTCTCTTCTTCAGAAACGCTTTCCTTGCCATTGCCAGTCTACATTTTATATCCTCTCTACTTCGACCATCATCAGTTATTTTGCTCCCCAAATAGCAAAACTCCTTCACTACTTTGTCTCATTTCCTAATCTAATTCCCTCATCATCGCCCGATTTAATTTGACTACATTAAATTATCCTCGTTTTGCTTTTGTTGATGTTCATCTTATATCCTCCTTTCAAGACACCGTCCATTCCGCTCAACTGCTCTTCCAAGTCCTTTGCTGTCTCTGACAGAATTACAATGTCATCGGTGAACCTCAATGTTTTTATTTCTTCTCCATGGACTTTAATACCTACTCCGAATTTTTCTTTTGTTTCCTTTACTGCTTGCTCAATATACAGATTGAATAACATCGGGGACAGGCTACAACCCTGTCTCACTCCCTTCCCAACCGCTGCTTCCCTTTCATGCCCCTCGACTCTTATAACTGCCATCTGGTTTCTGTACAAATTGTAAATCGCCTTTCGCTCCCTCTATTTTACCCCTGCCACCTTTAGAATTTGAAAGAGAGTAGTCCAATCAACATTGTCAAAAGCTTTCTCTAAGTCTACAAATGCTAGAAATGTAGGTTTGCCTTTCCTTAATCTATTTTCTAAGATAGCTCGTAGGGTCAGTATTGCCTCACGTGTTCCAACATTTCTGCGGAATCCAAACCAATCTTCGCCGAGGTCCGCTTCTATCAGTTTTTCCATTCGTTTGTAAGGAATTCGCGTTAGTATTTTGCAGCTGTGACTTATTATTCTTTGGGATTGGATTTATTATATTCTTCTTGAAGTCTGAGGGTATTTCACCTGTCTCATACATCTTGCTCACCAGATGGTAGAGTTTTGTCAGGACTGGCTCTCCCAAGGCCGTCAGTAGTTCAGATGGAATGTTGTCTACTCGCGGGGCCTTGTTTCGAGTCAGGTCTTTCAATGCTCTGTCAAACACTTCACGCAGTATCGTATCTCCCGTTTCATCTTCTTCTACATCCTCTTCAATTTCCAGAATATTGTCCTCAAGTACATCGCCCTTGTATGGACCCTCTATATACTCCTTCCACCTTTCTGCATTCCCTTGTTTGCTTAGAACTGGGTTTCCATCTGAGCTCTTGATATTCCTACAAGTGGTTCTCTTTTCTCCAAATGTCTCTTTAATTTTCCTGTAGGCAGTATCTATCTTACTCCTAGTGAGATAAGCCTCTACATCCTTACATTTGTCCTCTAGCCCTAGCCATCCTTGCTTAGCCATTTTGCACTTCCTGTCTATCTTATTTTTGCGACATTTGTATTCTTTTTTACCTGCTTGGTTTACTGCGTTTTTGTATTTTCTCCTTTCATCAATTAAATGCAATATTTCTTCTGTTACCCAAGGATTTGTACTAGCCCTCGTCTTTTTACCTACTTGATTCTCTGCTTCCTTCACTATTTCATCTCTCAAAGCTATCCATTCTTCTTCTACCGTATTTCTTTCCCTCATTCCTGTCAATTGTTCCCCTACGCTCACCCTCAAACTCTCTAGAACCTCTGGTTCTTTCAGTTTATCCAGGTCCCATCTCCTTACATTCCCACCTTTTTGCAGTTTCTTCAGTTTTTAATCTACAGTTCATAACCAATAGATTGTGGTCAGAGTCCACATCTGCCCCTGGAAATGTCTTACAATTTAAAACCTGGTTCCCAAATCTCTGTCTTACCATTATATAATCTGTCTGATACCTTCTGGTATCTCCAGGATTTTTCCATGTACACAACCTTCTTTTATGATTCTTGAACCAAGTGTTAGCTATGATTAAGTTATGCTCTGTATAAAATTCTACCAGACAAGATCCTCTTTTAATTCTTTGAAAAAAATGGTTCAAATGGCTCTAAGCACTATGGGACTTAACATCTATGGTCATCAGTCCCCTAGAACTTAGAACTACTTAAACCTAACTAACCTAAGGACATCACACAACACCCAGCCATCACGAGGCAGAGAAAATCCCTGACCCCGCCGGGAATCGAACCCGGGAACCCGGGCGTGGGAAGCGAGAACGCTACCGCACGACCACGAGATGCGGGCCTTTTAATTCTTTCCCCCAATCCATATTCACCCACTATGTTTCCTTCTCTCCCTTTTCCTACTCTCGAATTCCAGTCACCCATGACTATTAAATTTTCGTCTCCCTTCACTACCTGAATAATTTCTTTTATTTCATCATACGTATTCATCAATTTCTTCATCATCTGCAGAGTTAGTTGGCATATAACCTCGTGCTACTGTAGTAGGCAAGGGCTTCGTGTCTATCTTGGCCACAATAACGCGTTCACTATGCTGTTGGTAGTAGCTTACTCACACTCCTGTTATTTTATTCATTATTAAACCTATTCCTGCATTACCCCTATTTGGTGTTGTATTTATAACTCTGTATTCACCTGACGAAAAGTCTTGTTCCTCCTGCCACCGAACTTCACTAATTCCCACTATATGTAACTTCAACCTATCCATTTCCCTTTTTAAATTTTCTAACCTACCTGCCCGATTAAGGGATCTGACATTCCACGCTCCGATCCGTAGAACGGCAGTTTCCTTTCTCCTGATAACGACGCCCTCCTGAGTAGTCCCCGCCCGGAGATCCGAATGGGGACTATTTTACCTTCGGGATATTTTACCCAAGAGGACGGAATCATCATTTGACCATACAGTAAAGCTGCATGCCCTCGGGAAAAATTACGACTGTAGTTTCCCCTTGCTTTCAGCCGTTCGCAGTACCAGCACAGCAAGGCCGTTTTGGTTAGTGTTGCAAGGCCAGATCAGTCAATCATCCAGACTGTTTCCCCCTGCAACTACTGAAAGGGCTCCTGCCCCTCTTCAGGAACCACACGTTTGTCTGGCCTCTCAACAGATACCCATCCGTTGTGGTTGCACCTATGGTATGGCCATCTGTATCGCTGAGGCACGCAAGCCTCCCCAACAACGGCAAGGTCCATGATTCCATATGTTAGCATAAAGATACCATTTCACGTCATACAGGATAGGAATGGTCGGTGTTGTTCACGGGCGAACTGATGATGAGCAAGCTGAGATGCAGATATGTCCACTCGATGATTTTTGCTTAGAGCATGCTGTATCAATACACCGATTTTTCAACCTTTCTATTGCAAACACATATCGCACGATGATGGAATGATCGCAATTGAACACGTTTACCAGTTCTCGAATACACAGACGAGGATCACTGTCTTACCTGTTTGAAGATAAATAACATGTGAAATGGTGTCATTAAAGCTATTATCCTGACGGATCGAGCAGCTAGGAAGATCTCTCTCATACAATGTGTACCCATGATTCCTATAGATTCCCAATGAAGATCCCGTTTGCACTAACAATAAATAAGGGCACAGAGTGGGAGAAGGTGGAGATGGATAGAGGAAAACGGGCAAATTGATATAATGAAGGGGAAGGAGATGAGAGAGAGGGAGATGGATAAAGAGAGTGTAGGATAAGAGATGTACAAGAGAGGGAGGGCGAGATGGTGGAGATAAGGGACAGGAGGAGGACATAGACAAAGGGAAAGAGAGAGTGGGTGAAGAAGGAGCTGAGGGTGTACATCTATTTCCCAAACATATTTACCTACCACATAACATTGCAGGGGTCGCCAGCTGCACGTATATTTCTACACCATATTGTAGAGATGAACTCGGGAAATTATTTTGTGACATCAGACACCGGTTTCCCCATGTTGGGTGCCAAAACTGTAGTGAATTCGAGACATTAAATGAAATCAAACACAAAGGGTACAAAATTAAGGGGTTCCTATATGAATATAAAAGATTGCTTACATGGTCAAAAGATGAAAGGAATATACTATTTTGCTGCTGTTCACACAAAACAAAACAAAACTCTAAATCTCAGGGCCGATTTGACTGGGCGTCGACACGGCTCAGCTATTAAGTGGAAGGAGGAGGGAACGAATCGTCTCACCAGTCTTGTTGTCGTTCGTCGTATACTGCTGTCGGCGGCAGGATCTGCGTCGGTGTGGCACGTCGCGTCAGAGATGTGCTTCACGGGTTGGCTGTCCTCATTAGCAATGGCGGCTTTGCGCCGGGTTACAGGTACGATCTTCGCATTGTATGCCCATCATCGGTTGCGTGGCGGAAGCTGTGCTATCACGGCACCGGAAGGCGGATGTTGGTGATGGGTGGAAGAGCACCCATGTCCTCTCGCTTCTGCGGTGTCTCCACGACTCTCACCTTTCGCTTCTCCCCTCTCTCTCAGCTCAGTTCCTCTTCGAAACATTACTCCTTTCGGCGTTGTCATTGGCGGACGAAATTTTCAATGAAGCCCAATGACAGATCGCCGTTCCATTGGCACTCCTCTACGTGCAGGGTGGAATTTTCTCTGGTGTGCGCTGCTATGTGGCTCGTGAATCGGTATCTTCCTTACGGTTTTACATTCTTAAGATGTTTTCCTACATTCCGAGGCTGTTGCGAGAGCACGTACACAACACTACTATATAAGCGCTCCGTCTGTGTGCCCTGGAAAGACATGTTTGGGCTTCGTTTCAAAATCTGCCGGCGTCTGTCATTTACAAGGTATGTCCTCACCGTCGAGGAAAACATCTTCTTAAGAATGCTGGCTTCTGTCACACGCCTCCCTGCTACGATTCCCCGTGCTTTATCTTTTCACGCTCCTCTCTGTGCCCGTGGGGTGCCGGAATATTTCGGCACATCCCTGTTTTCTAAGGTAAGTGAAATATCTGCTGCAAAGCCAGAAGAACTCAGAGGCTTCCACGCATGCATTCTTGGCGTTCTGCCCTAATGGCTGCAGATGTCCGTCAGTTCTGGACACGCTACTCGCTGTCAGACAGGCCCTTCGCATCGTGTCCGTTCTTGAGCGAGGCGAGGACGTTGGCCCCGCTGTGTGCTTACACAATGACTGCACCCAGGAGCTCGCCGCAGGGAGTCCGGCCCCTTCCTTCTTCATTGCCGCTGGCGGCGACTTGGCGAAAGTGGCTGTGGTATTACAACATATTTTAAATATATTGTCTATGTCCTTCCAAGTGCTGTTTACAGTATCACCCCAGAATTTGAAATAATCAGTCAAGAACTTTCCGAGATTATTGATAACAATATTTATCGTTTCTATATTGCATACGAACTGACGGAAAAAAATTTGCATCACCAAGAAGAGTTGTGCCACTATGAGAATGCCAATCAGGTTTGCTTTAAATACAAACTGTAACGGTCGTAAGTATTAGTTCCATTTCAGATTGGACGTCGTGAGTTGATGTAGCTAAGAATGCCTTTTAGGCGACTAAGACGCAATTATCTACAACTGACTGAGCTTAAACGAATTCTTGTAACAGGGCTACAAGAAGCAGGATGATCCTTCTGCAATACTGTAGAAAGACTTAGCAAGAATGTAGCCACTGTACATAGTTCATGACAGCGGTGCCCATGAGAATTTATGATCACAAGAAGACCAGGCTCCGGACAGACACGAGGAAGTACCGTTCCCCGTATGACTCTGGCGCATCGTACCGTCTCTGCGGCAGCAATTTGAGAATCAGTTGACACCACAGTGGAACAGCGAAGTGTTGAAAATCGGTTTGTTCAAGGAGAGACCGAGCCAGATGCCCTGTAGCGTGCATTGCATTCCACTGATCCCAAACCTCCACCATTTGCGAATTCATTGGTGTGAAGCGAGAGCTTAGTGGTGGTCAGGGTGGAGGTCTGTTATGTTTTCTGATGAAAGCTGGTTCTGTCTCAGTGGTAGCGAAGACCGTATGTTGGTTTGGATGCCATATGAGGGCCTGCTACCAACCTGACTTCATGTGAGAGGAAGAGCACTTTCGTGATTATGACACGCACCCTTACCACAAATTTGTTCGTCAGTTTGCCGCTTTTACCTGTTGTTACACCATTCTTGAACAGAATTCCATGGGGTGTTTTCCAAAAGGATAACGCTCGCCCACAAGCCTCTGTTGCAAACCAACATTGTCTACAGAGTGTCGACATGTTTGTTCAATCGTGCACATATGGAACATCATCAGACGACTACTCCATGTTCATCCATAACCAGCAGTAACACTCTCTGTATTGAACGACCAAGTGAAACATCCATGGAACTCCACCCACAAACTGACATCCTGCACCTGTACAATACAACGTATACATTTTTATCCTTGCATCCGTTATTTGTTTTTATTATCACTTGACAATGGTGAAAATAGACGTCCTTGATTGATGTTTGCTTTATTTCTTGCCACTGATATAAACAGGATAATGAGAAAGTGGCAGCAGATATGCCGCAGTGGCTCAGTGGTAGCGAAGACCGTATGTTGGTTTGGATGCCTTCTGTTTACTTGCTACCTAGTGCCGGCTGAGGCGTGCCAGTATTCCGTGTATCTACGGATGCTATGGTCTCAAGTGCATGTCGGTGTGTTGCTGTGCGATAGCTGTCGTTTTGTAGCTCTGTTACTGCTGGCAGTCAAGATGCTGGAAGCCTGTGTTCGACTTCTCTATTAGTGTTGGCTGGTCGCTTGGCTATTCCTATCGTCTCGGCGTTCACATACCCTGAGGAATTTTATTGACTGTCAACGGCCACGGTGCCCTATGCTTATAAGAGAGATGTTTCTAAATGGGCACTGAGATTGTTCGCTGCCTACATAATACGTATTAATGTAGAATTAAAGCTCTAGCCCCCACGAACGTATCCAAAAGTATAGACTACGTGATAAAATGTATCCGGACCCCTGATTGAAAATGACTTACAAGTTCGTGGCGCCCTCCCTAGTAATGCTGGTATTTAGTATGGTGTTGGCCCATCCGTAGCCTTGATGACAGTTTCCACTCTCGCAGGCATACGTTGAGTCAGGTGCTGGAAGGTTTCTTGGGGAATGGCAGGTCATTCTTCACGGAGTGCTGCACTGACGAGAGGTATCGATGTCGGTCGGTGAGACATGGTACGAAGTCGGCGTTCCAAAACATCTCAAAGGTGTTCTATAGGATTCAGGTCAGGACTCTGTGCAGGCCAGTCCATTACAGCGCATCTATCACAAAGCGAAAAAGGCGGTCCAGCTAAAACATTCATATTTCTTTTCGTACTATACGAATATGTGATAAAAATGGGGGTTCCTATTTTTTAAAAACGCTATCCGTTTGACCTATGGCAGCACCATCTAGCGGGCCAATCATAGCGCCATCTGGTTTCCTCCTTCAAGCTAGACGAGTTTCGACCTTTTTAGTTTTTTCTTTTGATGCTTATTTCGTGAGATATTTTATCCGGTCACCATCAAAGGACCACACTGTATAATGTGGTTATGTATGGACACATGTGAGAAATGGCATACATTTTTCATTTGTTGTGACTGCATGGAGTACGATGATATGACACATTTGCATCACTACAAATATTTGAGCTGTGTAATAATATAATAAATAGAGTATGTACAAACGTGTGTCTTTCTGTGAATGTAGATCTAATGCTAGGGTTTTATTCAACTTTTTCTTACGATTCTTAGTAATTATCAGTGATTATTGTAGTTTCTGTGGTAAGTACATTGATAAGGTAGGATTTGCGCTACGACTGGATACTGAATTATTACAAGATTATAAAGTATTTGAGTGTAATCATCTTCCATATGTTGCAAATGTCGCCATAGTACAAGTCACACACAGCAAACTAGTTCCGCTGTCGTGCAGTCACTTCTTGTTTCTTGGAGAAGGCTGTCGATCATCTGACGCCTTGTTGTGAAGCGCGTGGACTGCTGTGAAAGCCCTAGCCGTCATCTTTCGCTTTGACCCCGTCAGCAGAACTAACTCTTGAATTCTACATCTTAAAACTTCCATCTGGTTGATATCGCGCCAGCATATGAATTACATTATAGGCTGGAGTGATGCAGCTCTTTACGCTAGTCTACAATGTGGAAGCCTCTTCATCTCTGCATAACTACTCGGTTTCCAGCTTTTCATTGTAGTAAAGCCTTGGTCTCGAAATTCTACCCGCCAAAACTTTCTTCATTAGGTAACTAACTATTCCTTATTATGTGAACTATCAACTGATATCTTCTTTGTGATTCTTCAGTTTCTCCTGGCGTATTTCTTGCTCTAACAATCCACGGGTGTACTGTTTGTCCATAGTGTCCAACGGGCACGATATTTCGGCGATCAGACATGTCGCCGTCGTCAGGTGCGCTGACGAACAGAGCTCCTGAGGGTGGGCGGGCGTCTTAAATCCCCTGCCCCTGCAAAGCGTTCTCGGCACGTCGGCGTCTGTGGTGGCTTCAGTGTAAACGCCTCATCCGCCCTGGTTGCCCGTTCGTTTCCTTTGCTGAGCGTCCTTTTAATTACACTCAATGCTGGTTCCCATGCCTTGCTGAGGTTATAACCGCAATCTCGGTTGATGAGTCCATCCCTGGTACGAATTTCGATAGCGAAGTTGTCCCAGTATTTAGATGTCTGGGCCAAGACCCTGGTATGTTGGTAGTCCATTACGTGATTCTCGGAGAAACAGTGCTCTGCGACCGCCGACTTTTTAGTTTACTTAAGTCGAGTGTGCCTCTGATGTTCTCTGCAACGATCTTCGATGGTGTGCACTGTCTGTGCAATATAAGTCTCCCCATTCTGATACAGGATCTGGTATATGACGGCCTTCCGCAAACCCAGATCGTCTTTGAAACTTCCCAATAACGCTCGTGTTCTATTGAGTGGGCAAAAACAAGTTCCTACTCGGTGTTTCCTCAACATTCGTTCTATTTTCCCCTATAGTGTGCCAGTATACGGTATATAGGCAGTGGGTATCTCTTTCTCTTCTTCCGTCTCCACACACTGTACTGTAGAGGTGAGGCGGAGAGCACGTCTGATCTAAATGACAAATTTTACGGGAAGATCAACGCTGACAGCACGTCACCTGGAAATTGTCAACAAGAAGACGCTTGGGGGCTGGCGGATTAGTGGGAGGACGAAATAGCAATGTAGTAGCGTGGTAGCCGACCAGGTGAGAGCACAACAGAGGGACAGCGGCGCCCTCTGCACGCAGCAGTGCCGGGGGAAGCATGTCGGTCGGTTTCGCTCCCAGTGCCCACAGTCTTGTTATGGGAGAGCATGGACAGTGACCGTGCCTTGTACTGTGCGCCGCGTTCTGTATAGGTGAAACGCTGCTCTGATTCACTCATGTTACGTTAAATTGTCTATATGTCCCATCCAGCAGTGCATGTGGAATGTTTTGTGTCTGAAATAACTTACTGCAGTGCCTGTAAACCGCAGCGATTGTTTTCTTTTAAAGTTATTGAACGCAGTGCTTGAAATAGATTTCTTCTTTTTATTAGATTTCCTAATTTTATTATTTTTTCTTAATACCCATAACGCAATCTAAATGTATGTACATACTCTCAAAGTCACAATAAGGTGCATGATGGAGGGTACCTTGTACCACTAACAGTCATTCCTGTCGCAAAACCAACGAGCGAAAAACGTCTATTAGCCTATTTACTAAGCCTAACTTCTCTTCTCTTGTCATCACATTGCTTATGAAAAAAAAACCTCGTCTTCCCTTCATGGATTCCGATTTGAGTTCACAGAGCGCTGTCACAACGTTTGTATATTGACTGAAACTACCGGCACAAAACCTAGCAGTTTGCCTCAAACTGTTTCTGGTATCTTTGTTCGAGGGTCCCAAACACTCGAACAGTACTCAAGAACGTGTCGCACAATTTTCTGCATGCGAACTCCTTTACATATTGGCTACGTGTATTTGTAATTCTCTCATTAAACCAAACGTGACGATTTGCCTACCTGGAACCCGTCATATGTGCGCTTGCTATTTCACATCGGTTTATTCCATGTGCATTTCTTGCATATAAGACAGTTCTTGCTAGTATTCTATCTTGCTATACTACCAAGTTTCATATAGAGAGTAATTATAATGAAAGTTAAATTTTCAAAACGCTTTATAAATAACACCTCTGGTCAGAATGACGTCAAATTGCAATGGAATATTATCGGAGAAGGGGGAAAACGTATGGCAGAAGAATAAAAAAAACAGTGTGAAAATTACCAATAGATGGAGCTGTATGTGTCAGAATACATAAATGAAAGCCCTTTCATGCCCACGACCCACTGAAGTTGATATAAACACTCCGGCTACACGGCGTTTCCTCTTTTCGCGTCCGCGACGCTCCCTATGACTGTTTCAATGCAGGATCGCGCTCCGCTTGCAAAGCTGTATTACAAGAGTGACGACTGTGCACACGTCACTCTGCAGAAGTTCCGTACACTAAATGGTTTGAAAAAAAGGCGTTGGCCCGATGACTGTCTTGGGTCTGGAGAAAATGATACGGAAATTCAAAAAGAAGCGTTCTTTTGGTATGCAACCTGGGAGGGAGGAAACGAATTTATTCGACGTCAGTGGAAACAGTGGCCACAGCAATGCAGGAGGAGATGAGTGGTAGTGTTCAAACGTGTAATGCACGGAGAATTGCCCCCACATTACACATACCCGTGAGCACGGTGCGTAAAATCCTACGAAACATCCTTCTTTGACATCCATTCAAATTTGCCATGTGCGTGAGTTGCTTCCTATTGGCCTGCCAGCAAGAGACACCTTTGCTTTAGAATTTCTTGTTAACATTGAACTGAACAATTATTGGCCGTGGAAGATTTTGTGGACGGACGAAGCCCACGTCCATCTGGCAGAATATGTCAATACACAGATTCTCTAATATGGGCAGCCGGCCGGTGTGGCCGTGCGGTTCTAAGCGCTTCAGTTTGGAACCGCGTGACCGCTACGGTCGCAGGTTCGAATCCTGCCTCGGGCATGGATGTGTGTGATGTCCTTAGGTTAGTTAGGTTTAAGTAGTTCTAAGTTCTATGGGACTGATGACCTCAGAAGTTAAGTCCCATAGTGCTCAGAGCCATTTGAACCATTTAATGTGAGCAACCGAAAATCCACACGCAAATCAACCAGTACCACTTCATCGTGAAAATGTTACTGTGTGGTGCCGGTTTACGGCATCATTTATCATAGGGCTACATTTTTTTTCTAAGAGACAGGTGCTTCCGGTCCTGTTACCTGTACCGTCACTGGTAAGCGGTGTGAGTGTCTGTTGCGCAACCACTTCATTCCAGCTCTCCAACAGCGTGGATGTGTGGATGGAATAATTTTTATACAAGGTGGCGCACCTCCACACATTGCGAATCCAGTTAAGCAGCTGCTGAAGCGTCATTTCGGAAATGCCAGAATTAACAGCCGCCATATCCGTACAGCCTGGCCGTCCCGATCACCTGATCTTAATCCGTGTGACGTCTGGCTGTAGGGCTATCTGAAAGATGTTGTGATTAGTGTGTAAGTAGGCTGTTTATGTTTTCTTATTGGCAACGTTACATAGCGCTCTGTGTGAGAATCACTGGCTGTGCTGTGTGCAGTCTGTGGCTAGTTTGCATTGTTGTCTGCCATTGTAGTGTTGGGCAGCGGCAGCTGGATGTGAACAGCGCGTAGCGTTGCGCAGTTTGAGGTGAGCCGCCAGCAGTGGTGGATGTGGGGAGAGAGATGGCGGAGTTTTGTAATTTGTCATGAACTGCTATATATATTATGACTATTAAGGTAAATACATTGTTTGTTCTCTATTAAAATCTTTCATTTGCTAACTATGCCTATCAGTAGTTTGTGCCTTCCGTAGTTTGAATCTTTTATTTAGCTGACAGTAGCGGCGCTCGCTGTATTGCAGTAGTTCGAGTAACCAAGATATTTGTGAGGTAAGCGATTTGTGAAATGCATAGGTTAATGTTAGTCAGGGCCATTCTTTTGTAGGGATTTCTGAAAGTCAGATTGCGTTGCGCTAAAAAATATTGTGTGTCAGTATAAGCACAGTCCTGTATAAATTGTTCAAAGGGGACGTTTCATATGTCGACCCTTAGCCTAGGATACCTCACTGGAATCTTCTGATTTTCTTCTTGTAGTTTGTGTAATTAGAGTAGCTTTTGTTTATTGCCAGCGCGTAATTATAGAGAGAATTTCCAGGGTAGTTGTAGTTTTTCATTGTTGTACAGTAAAACATTTGTGGCGTGCATGTAGATTTGCACCAAGTATTTCGCAGCTGCACTTGCAATTAAGTAGACATTATTTCCATTGCTATGTTATTTTATTTTGCCTTTCAAATTGTGCTTTTCTGTGTTATCGTGTGAAATATTGTGACAATTATGGCGTGTGAAAAACGTAATTCGAGGCTCCAAAGTAAACTGAGAAATGACAGTGAAGACGAAAGCAGTGTGTTAGCGCCGCAGAGTAATGAGTTAACTAATGTTCAAAGTAGTAATTTGGTAATTGCACATAGGGAAATGGAGCGGGCTGCAAACAATGGTGTAGACAGTGAAACAGGTAGTGAACAGGGAAGCATTATCGATCGATCGGTCGGCAACAGCTTGCCTCAGGAATCCGAAATGACAGGACACAATTTCGCAAATACTGTAGATTCAGGTTTTGGGTCATCACCGTTTTCTCAAATAAGTCAAGACACATTTTCTGCTTGTCAAAATGTGAATGTTGCCGGTGCAAATGCACTGCCGAAAATCGTAGAGAAACAGATTCCAGGCACTAATACATTATTATTGCAATTAATGCAACAAATGGAACAAAATCAGAGACAAATGGGACAAAATCTTAAAAAGTTAGACACAGTGGAACAAAATCTTAAAAAGTTAGACACAATGGAACAAAATCTTCAAAAGTTAGACACAATGGAACAACACCAGAGACAAACACAGCAACAGTTAGACACAATGGAACAAAATCTTCAAAAGTTAGACACCACACTTGAACAAACACGTGAAGATTTAACTACTGAGTTACATAACATCGAATCGAAATGTCAAAAAGTCTGTAATGACGTAAAAACACAAATTTGTGAGCATTTTCAACCTATTTTTTCGCGTCATGAAAATGCATTACAGAATCACGAAGCAGCCATAAAAGAACTGCAAACTATTGTTCATGAAAATCACGACACCTTGCAAGCTAAATTTGACTCAGTTGCATCTACCGATTCGGTTACGCAACTTGCAAAAACTCAAGAAAACTTAAAGGACACAGTAGATTCGATTTAAACACAAATGGACACTCTGAAACTTGGTTCAGAAAAACACACTGAGGAAATGTGTTCACTATCGGAGAAAGTAGTCGAACTTTCGGATCAGGTCACTAATTTATCTACGAAGGTAGATGATAATCTGATTGACACAGAAGAGTGCAAACAAATTAGGAAATTCAAACAAAATCAGAATCAGACTAATACGCAACACCAAAGGGAAATCCGGGAAGTACAAGATCAGCTGACACAGTTAATACAAGAATTACGTATTTCAGAGGACACTCGCGCCCCAATAGAGGAAGAGGGACATAGAAATACGGAACAGCCAAAAAATAATAACACAGCGCATTTCTCAAATTATGAAAGAAATTGGCAAGGTGCACCGAATTTTGAAATGGAACCGCCGAAACGACGTAACAATGACCGATATGCGACTCGCCGACATGATGACTTTGACTATAAGCTGTTCATTACTACACGTAAATTCAAAACATTTAAGAATTCTGCCAACGACATTCACCCACAAGCGTGGCTCCATCAATTCTCTCATTGTTTTCCTCCCAACTGGTCATTAGAGCACAGATTAGAATTTATGTGTGGCTAATTAGAGAATGAACCAGCTGTAAGAATGCAATCAGTCATTCACGATTGCCACAGTGAAGGAGAGTTTTACCATGCCTTCCTCTCAGCATATTGGTCTCAAGCCACACAAGACCGAGTAAAACATGGCATCATAATGATGAAACATTTCGAACAATCTGAATTTTCCAGTCTTGTGAAATATTTTGAAGACATGTTGCACAAGAATCAGTACCTGTCAAACCCATACAGCCCCTCAGAACTCATCCGTATTTGCTTAATCAAATTGCCTGAACATTTACGACATTTTATTTTGGCAGGACGTTGCAAAGACGACATTGAAGCTTTTCAGGGACTCTTACAAGAATTAGAAATTGACACAGACAGTCACGGGATGCGTAAACAGGAAAACAATCACTACAGGTCACATCCGTCACAATTCCGTGACGACAGAAACAATAACTGGACACGACAAGGCTATTCTTACAACGCAAATCGTGACCAAAACAGACACCACCCATATGACAACCACTGGCAGAGTAATAATAGTTACAGAGAAAGATCGCATTTCCGTAGTAATGAATATGACAGAGATTACCTTAGAAACAGATAATATGGGAACCAAAACAATTATTATCAAGGGAGACAGAATCACTTCAGACGCAACAGTTCAGCACGCAGGTACGATTCAGGAAGAAATTCTCCACCACATGACCGACAAGAAAGAAACTACAGGAACTACCGACATGACGACAGACGATATAATCATAACGATAGACGTGAATTTCATCAGAACTGGCGGGATTCTAACAGAGCTGGGCCCTCTCGGCAAGGCGAATTTGTAGAAGTTAGGTCTCCTAATCCCAATAACGACGCGCGCCAACAAAGGAACAGACAATGACTCGCACCACAGGCAGCCGCGTGCGCCGGCTGGCTTAGAGAAAAATAACATAGACGCTAACCTTGAGAAAAATTCCAGTATTCTTTATCGACGTATACCGCATGATAATTGCGTTCAGGTTGAAACTCTGCATACTAGGAAGAGTAAAGGTTTACACCACATTTCACATGTAAAACCATTTATTGAGAGATAATCTGCTTTTTAACTTTGTCTTTGCCATAAAACTTTTAACTTCACATTTCTAGTATGCTTTGTGAGACTTAAGAAACTTTTAACATGCAACAATGTTTGAAGTTAAATATCCAGTCAAGAACCAAGAGAACTTATTTAAACAGAAATTACGATTGCATTGTTATAGTGAACAGACGACACAGTGTTGTATTTCTACATTCTTGCTTGTTAGTTGCACGATTACGTAACAACTATCAGGCTCACATACTTAGAACATATACCGGCACTGCTAATGAGATTTTCATGTAACATTTTGGTTTGCTTGAAAAGACATTCTTTATTTGAAGTACTTTCTGTGGGATTAAAGATGACTTAGCACTTGGTTTCTTTGACAGCTACACAATTATATCACGACGCTACTAATGTGTGACACAATTTACATTGTTGCTTTTGTGCTGTATCTGCTTTATATCTGCACAGTTTTTTTGAATTCTTCTGCAAAGTAAAATATGTTTTAGTAGTAACTTTTGTGGTATAGCTACAATGAGACAGCCTTTTCCGTAGCACAACAATACGTTACAGCACAGTACTTTCTTCATCACGGCAATAAGCATAATAACTAAGATATCTATACGCAAAGCATTTCACTTTTGTTTATCATGAGGTAAGTACATTGACTTCTGCAGAACTTAGCTTTCGGAGGACGATAACTACGACACTTCCACAGAGATTATCTTACAGCAAGACGCAAATTTAGCGCTACAGGACACGTATTTGAGTGATCAATTTCGCACTTAAAACATGCATTTTTAAAGATATTTGAAGTACAATGGTACAAAGGATTTTCGGGATACATTTCATTCCATTGTTGTACTCTGTAACACCTGAGGGTATAATTACATTAATCCTCAGGGGGGTACACGCTTACTTTGTGTACCATGTGTTTGGCAAGCACAAGGAGCCCTAGCTAATATGGTATTGCTTATACAACTTTACACATCGGTACCATATTTCTCTAACACACAAATTACACAGCTATCTGATCATGTAACTGAGAGATAAACAATTTTTTTTTACTACATCAGTGACAGATGTTTATGCAATTACACAGTTGGATAACTTCACACTTATGAAACTGTATTTTGTCTGTACTTTGTAAACTGTTCATATTTTTTCAGAACCATTGTGATACTATGAGAGCTTTGAATGATGTATTTGGTATGGGATCATGATTTTTGAAGTGCGTTTGAGGCAGATGACACTTTTGACATGAGCAGGGAATTTTTTTTGGGTTTTGAAATTATTGGAGGAAGCTACGACGATTTTGAGAGTTGACTGAGGTGTTATGATGTTATTATTACGATGACTATGTGTATTATGCTGTTGCGGTATGTTTATGATCAGTAAGCTGATGCTATATGAGTTATTTGATTATGCTATGTATCTGTTATGATGAAATATTGAAGAAGTGTCAACGAATAAGTTAAGGAATAATGAGTAGTGGTTAGTGACGTTGATTTGTGAAAAAGGTTGTTGGAAACCAAGAATCATACTTTAAGAGTTAAGAAATGTGTGTGTATATGCGTGGATGTATCACATTGCCGACGAAAATTTTTTGGACTCTGTTATATCAATAGCATTTTGTTTCTACAGATTTGTAACGCAAATTCTTGACCTGTGAAATATTTTTATATGAGACTGTCACTGTAGTGGAAACCGCTGTCGTAAATATTTCAGTAAGAAAGGTAAGTGGCCTTGACGTAATGCGTTTTGGGCGCCCAGCTGTGAGATAGTTGTCTGACAAAAGAAAGCCATTAGGTGGAGAAAAAAGGAGACCATTAACCTCGCTATTGACATTCCTTTACAGAAAGCATCGCAAATACGACACGCTCATAACTTGGAAACATTCTTACATCTGCACACCTGATTAGGACAAGTGTCTATCTACGAGAATTGAGAGAATTTCTACTAACTTATGAAATGCCTCATGACTACTGAATGATTATCTTATGCTTTGCTTTGTACATAGTTGCTTATTTCATTTGATATCTAGTTTCTAGCTGCACTGCAGCATTGGTTAAAATAAAATTTTATAGATGTACTAATATAAATATTTTCTGTCTACAGATCGAGTAAATAATAATTTTTTTCAAAAAAATGAGGGAGCACAAAAAGACATTTACCTTCACAGCAACTGCATTCATAATTTTCTTTTCAAATACTTGGTAATTTCTTTCGTAGAATAAATTGTGATGCATCACTCTAGTGTTAAGATGTGACATAGGTATTAGACATGACCATTTTTAGTGAACTATTTTTTTCTGCTTGAGCTATGTCATGTTTAGATATATGTTTTTTTTATTTGCTCCTGCTGTTTGCCAGGCATAATGTTACTGAATTTGACTTTGTATTACGCTGTTAAGCTAGTTTACTACGTATTTATTTTTCTTGTTTGCTGCACAGTGCCTTATATTAGTGGTAATATTGCAGTTGCTTTGCCAGTTTGAATTTTTTGTCATTGATGTTTGTGTTAATTGTTTTGTGCTGCTGCATTGCCTCGTCCCTTAGTTTAGCATCTGAGCTCAGTAGATTTAAGTTAGCTTAAGTGGGCGTAGACTACATAAGAAACTGACTATGGACAATAGGAAAAAAATGCATTGAGAAGTTATATGAAACAGATTTGGCAAAAATGAGTATTGTGCACTGAGAAATAATTATTTTGAAAGAAATATGAATAGAATACAGAAAGCAGGTATAGATAGGACTTTTTGGGAATAATGATGAATGAAGGGAGATCTCCAAGAAGTAAAGAAAGTTTTGTTTGCAAAATACTGCAGTAAAACAAACCTTGTCCTTTCCTTTTGTATTATTATGCTATGTGTTTATGTACCCTTTTGTATTTGTCTTTTTCCTGTCTTTATGTGTTTAGCTAATAAGATTTATGTTGTAGAATTTTTTCTAGTACTAAGCTACATTCACTATGATGAGGAATACTGTTATCCTCAAATATAATTTGCATTAATAATATGTTATTTTCTTTGTAAAGATTTTTATAGACATTATTAATTCTGTTCTGTTTCAATTCTCAAGTGTGAAATTAATTTTTCAAAAACTATTCTCATTATTTTATATATATACTTATGTCATAATTCCTGTAACACTGATGTGTCTGTTTATTTGTATTCTTTTGTAAAGCCTGTACTACTACAAATGTTATCTGTATTGTTATGTTCTTTAATGATGTATTTTGTACCTTTGTTATTGTATTCTCGTGTTATAAAACTTTAATTGACACCAGTTCATCAAATTAAGTATCATTTAACTGCACACATTTCTGTTGCTCATAATATATGCACAGTATGTGAGAAGTTGGGACTGTTAGTGCTTGCACGTATGTTAATAATTCAGCAAGGGACTGGTTTACAGCATTGCTGGTTCTAAAGACAACTAAAAAAAAAAACTTAGTGAGTACACAAGTGGTGGTTTATGGACTTGCTATATTCTCTGGAAGACTCTTCAATGGTGATTGTGCACCTGCACAGTCACAGCAGATGGCTGCTGGCCATCTCTACAAGGACTACAGTGGGTCTGCATCTTTGATGGCCCAACAATACCATTATCTCTACAAGGACTGCAGTGAGTCTGTACCTCTGGTGGCACACCAATACCATAATCTCTACCAGGACTACAGTGGGTCTGCTCTGTGATGACCTACCTAACAATATTCTTCAAAACTTGGACTTACTCAGCTGTGGGTTTTCTCTGTTGTGGACCATTACCTGTCTGCATGTCAAGAGTCAGCACTGTCTTTCCGTTGGAAGGACAACACTACTTCTTCAACACTGCATGGAAATCCACTACTTCCCTGTGCCTTTTCTTCAATGCTCAGACTTTGAGAAAAACAAAGAAACACTGCAATTTTACTGTGATGAATGATCTGGACTGTCTTTATGGACTGTGAGAAAATTTTGGTTTTGACCAACATTGTATCAATAAGTGTGTGCATTTGATTTCTTTTTTATTGTAATTATGAACAATTTTTACAAATCATTATTGGCCACTGCCCAAAACAATTTGTAAATTTTTTTCTGGGGAGCATGGGGGCTAT
Organism: Schistocerca serialis cubense; assembly: GCF_023864345.2. Lineage (NCBI taxonomy): Eukaryota > Metazoa > Arthropoda > Insecta > Orthoptera > Acrididae > Schistocerca > Schistocerca serialis. The sequence continues at coordinate 542,218,756 of NC_064641.1, read as the reverse complement.
GTAAGTAGGCTGTTTATGTTTTCTTATTGGCAACGTTACATAGCGCTCTGTGTGAGAATCACTGGCTGTGCTGTGTGCAGTCTGTGGCTAGTTTGCATTGTTGTTTGCCATTGTAGTGTTGGGCGGTGGCAGCTGGATGTGAACAGCGCATAGCGTTGCGCAGTTTGAGGTGAGCCGCCAGCAGTGGTGGATGTGGGGAGAGAGATGGCGGAGTTTTGTAATTTGTCATGAACTGCTATATATATTATGACTATTAAGGTAAATACATTGTTTGTTCTCTATTAAAATCTTTCATTTGCTAACTATGCCTATCAGTAGTTAGTGCCTTCTGTAGTTTGAATCTTTTATTTAGCTGGCAGTAGTGGCGCTCGCTGTATTGCAGTAGTTCGAGTAACCAAGATTTTTGTGAGGTAAGGGATTTGTGAAATGCATAGGTTAATGTTAGTCAGGGCCATTCTTTTGTAGGGATTTCTGAAAGTCAGATTGCGTTGCGCTAAAAAATATTGTGTATCAGTATAAGCACAGTCCTGTATAAATTGTTCAAAGGGGACGTTTCAAGTGTTCCGATTGCAAACGTTGCTACATTGAAGACAAGCCTTGCGCAACACATTCTGAACGTGGCCCCGGAAACACTTCGATCAGGTGTGGAACATGCTGTTTCTCGATCTCAACTTGTTGCAGAAAACGGTGGACAGCACATTGAACATGTTTTGTGTAAGCCTCACTGAAATTAATAATCCAATTTGATTTTTATTGATGCTTTTTATGCGTTTTTTGACCTCAGTAAAACTAAAAACCGATGAGAGTGAAGCTTTTATGCGATTTTTGGCCTCAGGACAATTAAAAATCGATTTTTCACATCCGGTGTGATACGACCTTGCCTTGGATGAGTGTACGTAACTAACAGAATCACATCTGTACACCAAAGCACACTGAGTAGTACAGTTTGTTTTACGTCAGACGTACACCTGATGCATTGTTGTATGATTCATTTGTCATTTTTAGTAGACCACTACTAATTTATGATGCTTAGAGCGCCATCTATTGCTACATTTTGTAACTATTAATTTTTTTCTGCCATACGTTCTCCTCCTTCTCCGATAATATTCCTTTGCAATTTGAAGTCATTCTGACCAGTGGTGTTATTTCTACAGCGGTTTGAAAGTTTAACTGTAGTTATAATAACCCTGCATATGGTTGTACCAGAGACCCGCCTTAATTACACATGGGTAGCGCTAAGTATCTACAGTCGCACGACTTAGCTGGTATACAGTTAATATTGTTCATGGGCCTCTTACGATTAAAAGTTAAGTTTGACGTACAGCCTCCTGCCGGTCTCCAAAATACAGTCCCAGTCCACGGTGACCCAAGTGTCTGTGTGAATTTTCTTGCATTTGCCAACACAACATTCCTAAGAAGCCCACTCCACCATGCAACACTAGTATGGAGCGAACAATATTTTACAATGTACCCTCGACCTCGCACAATCAGTACAGAGCACCCTTTGCCACTTAACATTGATACGGAGCACTGTATACCAAGGAAAATTGGTTCAAAGCATCCTATGCCACATTATATGGTAAGCAACGCTCTCCACTACGCACTACTGTTACAAAGAACAGTCTGCGACACCACATCGCTAAGTAGCACCCTCTGTTACTAAATATTGGTACGAAACAAAAAACTTTGTTAGGGTGCATCCTCCCCATGCGACATTGATCTGTACCTCGCTCTGACATACAATATTCCCTGGCATGCAAGCTTTGTATAACACAGTCTCTGCATGGAACATCGGTATGAAGCGTCCTCTGCCACGCACTTTCGGCATGAACCACCCTCAGCTGTGCGATATCCTGCCACATTGTTACAAAGCACCCCCTGCCATGCAATATAGACATAAAGCTCCCTCTGCCTGGTAAGCAGACGTAACAATGGTAACAAGCACCATCCCCCGCAAAAGACTGTCACAAGCACACTCTGCAACATAACATTTCTACAAAGCACTCTGTGTTACGCTACACTGATGCGAATCACTTTTTGCCATGTAATTTTTGAAGGGTGCACCCTCTTCAACAGGGTAATGATACAAAGTACCCTCCACGATGAAACATCGATGAAACATTAGTATGAAACATCGTCTAATATTAACAACTGGTACAGAGTACCCTTCATCTCACAGCACAGTACACATTAGTATGAAACACACTGTATTGCATGGCATTGGTTCAAATGGTTCAATTGGCTCTGAGCACTATGCGACTTAACTTCTGAGGTCATCAGTCGCCTAGAACTTAGAACGAATTAAACCTAACTAACCTAAGGACATCACACACCTCCATGCCCGAGGCAGAATTCGAACCTGCGACCGTAGCGGTCGCTCGGCTCCAGACTGTAGCGCCTAGAACCGCACGGCCACTCCGGCCGGCAGTTGTTTCACATGCAAATGGGGAGGAAGAAGGCTGCGCCACCCACAGCCTGGCACTGACGGTATTGTAGCCCTGCTGCATGGTGCATGTGGCCACAGTCAACTACTGTGCACACCAACAGTGTGTCCAGACACTACAGAGGGCCTTTCCTTCTGGTGTGGTGTTAGACAGAGACTCATTGGTGCTTACCACACAATGTGATAGTAACAACCATGCAGTTGTAAAGTAAACTCAAGAGCAACTTGCTCAAACTGTGGTGCCTGAAGCGTGGTTGTTTAAACAGAGGGTAAAACGGGGTTTACGATTTCTGAACTGAAATTATGCACTTCCGTAGGGGAAAAGTGGGTTTGCGATTTCTGCACTAAAGTAATGCATTCTTTATGACGTGTGTTAGCCACACTTAATCAGCTGTTTAAATTGTAACATCACAGGGAAAAACTCAGCAAATCTGTAAGATACCTGGTTACTACCAGTAGCCATATATGTCAGAGTGAATAATAACTTTGGAGAAGATGTTAAAGAGATGAGTAGAGTGTCTGCTTCCGTTGTCCTAGCATCTTGCATTCTGATGCCATAGAGATCCACTAGTATCCCAGGCGTTTCTATACTTAGTGCAGTGGCGTTAGAACAAAGCCTAGCAGCCATCTTGAGTTCCATATTTAGCTCAAGTGATGTACTTCCACTAGCGTGGCAATGGACCATCATGGACTTCTTAATTTCCCGTCCAGATAAACTTAGGTCAGTAGCTCTGCTTCCACACTGATTTCATAGGACTGTGGGGAAGCACTGTAGCACAACGGAGCTATTTTTCAATTTCCCAAGAAGGTCTTGAATTTTCTATTTTTTTCCGTAATTTTATCCATAGGGCAACTCACCTGTGACAGAGTGGTTGGGGGAGGGGGCAACATGATGTCATTGATGACATCGTCAAAAATCTGCAGGACACTCCTGTATGTATTCCGCGAACCGATTTGTGTTTCCCTGCTGGTAAACTGAATAATTCAGGATTTTGAGTAGGAAGCTACAATCGTGACACTGTCTTTCCTAACGCGTAGCAGATAAACCCAGTGTTAATACTCTGTGCTCATTTCCGACCTCGTTGTGCTGGGGACTGTGTCACAGTTTTGTGAACAGCGCTCTACAGTCTTCGTAAGGAACAACGTCCCCTCTGTGTCATGTTCAGATAAGGAAACGTTATCTACACGACGCACAGATAAATTGTAGACAAAAATCCCTTCAAACGACTCTTTTTCCTGATTACATTAACGACGTAGGAAATTGTTAGTTTGACGTAATTACGAATTGTCGTTTGTGAGCTAAAGAAATGTAGCGATTGACGCGTCCGTATTTATATTTGTTAGCTTGAAGGAACAGTAATAGTTTTTTTTATTTCTTTCAGCATTATAAGCATCGCATTTTATTTTCCAGACACATAGAAACGAAATCCTACATAGAGATGATACTTACAAGGACGATGGATGATGACGGTTGTAGAGTTCCAGCGGCGACCTCAGTGATGATTGACTAGCGGCAAAGTTTTATTCACACAAGAAAATTTCCTTGAGAGTAGTCCACGATAGTACTGTCACGACTGTGCCTGTTTGTTCCGATGAACGACATTCCCTGCTAGTAAATTGAACAATCCAATATTTTACCTGGGACTCAACTGTCAAGACGCATTTGAGACGGGGTTTGGATAAAAAATGGAAACACCGAGAGAAACGCATGCTTCAACGTAAATGCAGATGCTCGCCAAACTTGCAGGTTGCATTCTTGTATTTAATCACTAATGGGAGTTGTACAATGTCCTCAATACCTTGCAAGTGTCAGTCGCGGTCAGAACATGGTTCTTTGCAATTGTGAGTGCGTGCATTATATTGGAGTTCAGTGCCTTCGAATGTGGGCAAATATATATAATGGAATCTTCCGTAACCAAGGGAGTCGAAGTGTTCGATTTTTCAACCGGTACTGTATCGAAGATTTACACCGCTACAGGACAAACGGAAAGCCATCACCCTCTAACGCTGATGAAAGTGAGTGTTGCGTGATCGTGATGTAATTACTGCAATGAGGTGTGACGAAAAATAAGAAGGCGGCAGTTGCAAAACTCACTGCAGAACTAAATCAGTATGAAAACAGCACTAAGGGGCGCCAAAGGCAGGCAATGTCAGGGTGAACTTTAACTACAGATCATTGAGCCTCTGTGGTTTATTTTGCAGAGAAGGAAGCGTGATCGCTATCCACCTCCATCATCTTGACCTGCACTTGCCACTATTTTGCGGGAGAAATGGTATAAAATCCACTTGAAAACTATATAGAACTCTATTTGGCGACATGTCTTTGTCCATAATGAGACGACTGGAAAGGGTTTTGAATGTCAATAGTTTTCCTGCACCGTACTATGCAGGGTGTTGTTTTTGTGGTCTTTCCATATTTTTTCCGCACCCTACTATATGTATTTGTCTCAGTGATTTTCTCAGAGAGTTCAAATAGCATATTGCTAATGGAAAGACGGTTTTACCTTTCCTCGCACTGCCCGTGACACTTTCTTATCAAGCTGTCTAGCGAGAAAGAAGATACCGTGTTGCTTTACAAGCGATTGCGGTTATCACAAGCCTATCGGGGAGATAACGTCGATTCTTACAAGACATGTTGCGAGGTAGCGGCCTTCAATGAGCATACTCGCGATCTCTGTTGGGCAGCCAGTAAACTAGTGATGATATGATCGTTCAACGCTTGATGTGAGCACTGCGTATCTTCGACAACTACCGCGGGAACCGAATAACGAGGAAAATAGTCAAGTCACACTGTGATGGATCATTGTATAAGATGAATTCTTACAGAAATATTGACACTAGCTTAAATACGATGCAGACTTCGGTTAATTGTTCAGGAGAAGTATTACCCAGGCAGTACAAGCTTACAAGTCATCCTTCTACCAGATATAAATAACTTTTGTCACATATTTCTTTCCTGTACTTTTGTTCCAGCCTTATGAATATCACCTACCTAACACACAGAGTAGTATACATTCAATGTATAAAGTGTACACCGAAATACGAATACATTCTCTCCATAGCTCACATTTTAACGTCAGACACCTGCAATTTTTGATTAGATTTGTACTGAACAGTAAAACAATGAGAACAAAAACCGTTACAGACAAAATTAGACCTCTGTAAACGTGCAAAATTATTTGTGTGCGCTTTTGAACATCATTTCCTGAAGATGAACCGTGTATGTCAAACGAAATTGGGTTCTTTATTTTTTCATTTGACGCCTTAGTTCCTTGTTACTATAATGATATACAGAACACTTATATCCCCATTAGATACACCGTCCTAATCTCACTGGGCCTTGTTATAACACCTATTCCGAAAAATTCTAATAATGGTTTATTTTTTATCCGTGTCGTAGAGATGTTCGCGGCATGATAGTACCTTACTATTTGCTTTGAGACTGCAAGATAAATGTTTTAGAAACGGTCAACCTATTTATTAACAGCTCTTCTATTATGAACTGGCATCGACGAAATAACGAAGTTATTTATTTACAGTTTTTTCACACTGTTACACTGTACACTCACTTCAATGTGACCACCGGTCAAAAACCTTAAGAACCACATTTTGCAGCTCGGACCGCTGGGAGACGACCAAGAAGAGAGCCAGTGAGGTTCTGGAAGGCACCAACACGGATGTGGAGCGTTGTCGCTTCTAGCTGCGCTTGGTTTCTCGGTTGAGGAACCATGCTACTAATAGCCAGATGGAGGTGGCCTCATAGATTCTCGATTGGGATTAAATCCGGTAAGTTTCGTGGCCAGGGTAATACGTTAAACTCATCCTCGTGCTTTTCGAACCACGCATAAACACCTCGCGCCGTGCGACACGCATTGTCCTGCTGGCGGATGCCATCGCGCCGAGTAACGACAAACTGCATGTAGGGATGGACATGGTGCACAAGCAAAGACGCATTCATCCCTTCTGACTTCCATAGCAACGAGATCATCCAGAGAATGCCACGAAAACAGTACCCAGACCATAAGGCTTTCTCCTTCGGCTTAGACCCTTTGCTTTCAGACGTTTCACACCGTAAGCGCTGAAGGCCATGTGTCCGATGGAGCATACAGTGTGACTGACCTGGAAAAGTTATCTGTCACCAATCATTGTACATCCAGTTACGGTAATTGCATGGGAATTCCAGCCTTCGTCGCCGATGCATAAATTGGGCGCCTGCAGTGGAGGTCCATACGCAGCAATGTTCGCTCAACCGTCTTTGGCGGGACACTGCTCAGCGTGCTCAACATTTGCACGTCTGTGCGCTCGTATATATCTTCGCAGCTGACGTTCATCCCTGTCTTCAATGCCCATGATGCACCCGATCTGCATTGCCGCCGATTTTGCATTGTGCCATTTTGCATTGCTCTGTATATTTTAACAATGGCGGAACGCAAACAGTTTGCAGACTTAGCCGTTTCGGAAATGCTTCCACCCTTGAACCGAAAGGCCATGATCACTCTCTTTTCGATGTATGATAAATCTCACCGTTTCCCCATTACAACAACGTCTGCACTGATTCCCGCATCCCCATCCCCAATGAAACGATCAAGATTGTCTCTAGGGGCAGATATAATTCTAGTTTGCCAATATCACGGCTATTTGGCTTCAAGGCCTAGTATTATCATTTCTGGTTTTAGCTTTTCGGCCAAATGTGACAAACGTGAGATCCATGACCTGGCAAATTCTTTAATAGATTCCTTGCCTGCATTGAAGCGTTATCCACTCCAAAATTCTCTCAACACTTCATTTTGCTTATTACTAGACCAATACTCATTAATGAAAGCTGTTTTAAATTCCGCTAATGTTTTACACTTCAACATAACATCAGCTGACCAACGCATGGCGTCATCCGCTAAATGGCTTCTTATAAATGAGATTTTCTCTCGTTCAGACCAAGTTGGTGGAATCACATCTTCCAAATCGTTCCAGAAATCTAGCGGGTGGATATTTTTATCTGGATCGAACCGCAAGAACTACCGACACCCGATAAAAGCGACGTTTGCAGCTACAACTTGTTGCATACTACCATTACCAGAAGTTACTGAAGCTGCTTTTCAGCATTATCTACTCTTTGCACAATATGAGTAGTATCAGTTTTGATTGCGTCTACTTCTGCTTGACATATGTTTACTGTTATATTAACATCTTTAAACCTATCTGAGCACAGTTCAGTTTCCGCCTCGATCTTTTCTGTTAACTTGTGCTCCAGCTTCGCATCTTCCATTTGGAAGGCTTTGCGAACCTCAGCAACTTCGGATTTTACTGTTTTACACATCTCAGATAACTGTTGAGCAACCTTTTTCTTAATATCCTCATGGTTGTAACCAATTTTGTAATTTAAACTGTCCAGATCCTCTTTCAACTTATTGCAGCCAGTCTTGAAGGAAGTTTCTAATTCAGCTTTATTGGATTCTAATTTATTGTCCATTGCCTCAAACCGTTTATTAAAATTGGTTTGGCTGGCCACAATCCTGTTATTTACCTCAATTATATCATATTTTAACTCAGCTGTCATTCTAGCATTACTGGCTGACATTTTTGCATTACTGGCAGCTATTGCTTGTAATATTACATTTAAATCAATAGCCTCAGGATCTTTGGGTTGCTCACTAGCTGGCTTTTTATCACACTCAGGTGACGAAAAACTAGCTCCAACACCAGAATCATCAAAACTAAATGAAACTTCTCATTGATCAGTCATATCTGACTTCTCCTTTTTAAACTCTACCATCTCTGATGACTGTTTCATTTTTAATTCATCAGAGAAACTATCATCCAATAACTTAACACTTTCTGATTTCTGCTTTACTACAGCGGTCTCTACTATTGAATCGTTGCCCTTTTTCACACTACTGTCAGAGAGACACTAGTTCGGATTTCACTTTAACATTACTATTTTCATGCATATTTACACTTGAACCGTTGTCTGGATTTACAGTTCCTTCAACAGACATAGGTCCTGATTTAGGTTTAACTTCTGTTTCTTTTTGCGGTTCCATCGCCGACAGTCTTTTAGTGCATGTTAGTAAAAGTTTTAACAGCTTTTCACTTAACTTAGTTCCTTATGCACGACGTATGGCGTTGCTGGCGCGGCGTACCAGGATTACTGATGTGACGCGCGTGTTGAACTGCAGACGGCACCTCGACAACTGCTGTGTTGTGGGCGTAGCCCGCAACAGCAGACGCGGCTCCGGTCGCTCCGACGGATGACTGCGGCGCAGCGAGACTGACTTCTCGTGATGCCAGCAGTGCAGCTACACTCAGCACCAGCTCCGTCAATCCACATGCGTTTTTAATCCAATTGCGTCGTCCACATGCACACGTAACACTGTGTATCACTGTTCCATTGCTCAGTTGCCTGTCGCATTTCACTTCCATATCCAAATATTAAAAAATCACTTTCACTTTTACTCAGTTTGTTTCCCAGCCGATTAGCAACATATGTGGGGCGGCGGGTGGAATAATAGAATAAATGTTTTGTATTTATGCTGTTGTTTGCCGTTCTCAACACTGGCTCTCTAACTACAATATTGGCAACCAGAAAGTGATTAGCAAAACGTGAAGCCTGTAGTTAGAATTCCTAGTGCCCACTTCATCTGAGAAATACATTTATAGCTACAGCTTATAGCTCTGAGAAATTAGGAGATTGTCTGGGATTCATAATCAAAAACCATTCGCTCTAAAATGTTCATTATATTCTGAAAGTCACAGACCAAAAAGAATCCACACAATCCAACTAGCAGAGCAATTTAGATTCTAATGCGCTGATGCCACTATAACTGTTCAAATTAAATGTTTGTGTGAATGCACGCCATAATTTGATGATAATGTTCATAAAACGCCACGCTAAATAATGGTAGAATGTCTGTCCTGCGGCGGCACGTGAAAATACGACATACGCAAACTGAAGATAGATCATTAAAGACATCCCAGAATTAACACTTCACTCGAAAACGATTTCATGGTTACGCGTATCCCGAGTAACTTATTACGGCATCCGGGGCTTTTTATAGCAATGATACCGACGCGACGCGACTCCCGGCATAGGTGGTGCGCTATCAGCGTCTGGAGAGAACTGGGGCCTTCCTCTTCTCGCGCAGCGTTCTTACATATAAAGCCGCGGTGCTGACAGCTAAGGGAACGCCTGATCAAATCTGCTCTCCCGCCTAGCCGTTGGGCTAGTAATGCACCACTTTAAGTTATCGAATAAATCATTGCTTCCTTTGCTGATGGCCGATGAAGCTTTCAATTTAATTGTGCAATCAGCACACAAGTAAGTAATCATAATAAAACTCTGACGTGGCTAAGTCAAATATTTTGCGCGAGAGAATTAATTTAATGGCATTACACGCAGTAGACGAGCTCTGAACTTGCTCTTTAGAAATATGCTATGGCTATAGTTTTATAGTTATTCTGTTGAAATTTCTCACATTTTTATGATTATAGCGGATCTCTCTTCTACTTACATTTAAACATCCTAGCTTTATTTATTCGCCTACTTAATGTATCATCCTTCCTTAATTTCTAAGACAAAAACCAGAAAATCATGAATTTCAACTAACATTTTAATTTGCGGGATTCAGAATACTATTTCTACTAAATTATTATGCAAATTAATTATTTTTAATTGATTTTAATTTGTGAGATCCATAATACAGTTTCTACTAAATTATTATGCAAATTAATTATTTTTAATTGATGTAAGAAGAAAATTATAAGCCGACCTTGGGGAAGATCAGTTTGGATTCCGTAGAAATACTGGAACACGTGAGGCAATACTGACCCTACGACTTCTCTTGGAAGCTAGATTAAGAAAAGGCAAACTTACCTGTATAGCATTTGTAGACTTGGGGAAAGCTTTTGACAATGTTGACTGCAATACTCTCTTTCAGATTCTGAAGGTGGCAGGTGTAAAATACAGGGAACGAAGGGCTATTTACAATTTGTTCAGAAACCAAATGGCAGTTATAAGAGTTGAGGGGCATGAAAGGGAAGCTGTGGTTGGGAAGGGAGTCAGACAGGGTTGTAGCCTCTCCCCGATGTCATTCACTCTGTATATTGAGCAAGCAGTGAAGGAAACAAAAGAAAAATTTGGAGTAGGTATTAAAATCCACGGAGAAGAAATAAAAACCTTGAGGTTCGCCGATGACGTTGTAATTCTGTCAGAGACAGCAAAGGACTTGGAAGAGCAGTTGAACGGAATTGATAGCGTCTTGAATGGAGGATATACGATGAACAAAAGCAAATCGAGGACAATGGAATGTAGTCGAATTAAGTCAGGAGATGCTGAGGGTATTTGATTAGGAAATGAGACACTTAAGGTAGTAAAGGAATTTTGCTATTTGGGGAGCAAAATAACTAATGATTGTCAAAGTAGAGAGGACATAAAATGTAGACTGGCAATGGCAAGGAAAGCATTTCTGAAGAGAAATTTGTTAACATCGAGTATAGATTTAAGTGTCAGGAAGGCATTTCTGAAAGTATTTGTATGGAGAGTAGCCATGTATGGAAGTGAAACATGGACGATAAATAGTTTGGACTAGAAGAGAATAGAAGCTTTCGAAATGTGGTGCTACAGAAGAATGCTGAAGATTAGATGGGTAGATCACATAACTTATGAGGAGGTATTGAATAGGATTGGGGAGAAGAGAAGTATGTGGCACAACTTGACTAGAAGAAGGGATCGATTGGTAGGACATGTTTTTAGGCATCAAGGGATCACCAATTTAGCACTGGAGGGGAGCGTGGAGGGTAAAAATCGTAGAGGGAGACCAAGAGATGAATACACCAAGCAGATTCAGAAGGATGTAGGTTGCAGTAGGTACTGGGAGATGAAGAAGCTTGCACAGGATTGAGTAGCATGGAGAGCTGAATCAAACCAGTCTCAGGACTGAAGACCACAACAACAACAAGAAAATGTAAGAAATGCAGTAAACGAAACACGAAAAAGGGAATGAAAGTATCACAATGAGTCATAAATGGTAATTCATGATATTGTGCATTCTGCTGTTCAAAGAAACTGCTGTCGGCTCGTAGCTGATATTTCAGAAAGTAGCTCATCCATAGCATTATTTCGTTGTTTACTTAGTAACAGTTATTTTTGTCTTTACAAGCTCTTTATCAGGTACTCACGAATATAAGTTCCTTAAAATGATGCTCTGCCTTTGAAAATAACTGCAATGAAGAAATAAACAAATAAATAAGCGTTATTTTCTTCCATCCAGAGCATGTAGTCAAACGATAAGGAATTATTTCATCTATTTGCAGGTTTTACATTGTTTTTATTTATTAGGAGCAGTCAAACGAAAAAGAGACAGATGAAAAAATTAGATACACCGTTTACTATTTCAGAACTAATCCCCATAACTATTAATACATTTATTCCACTGTGAGACAAGACGGTCGTCGCCTTCATGGTAAAATGATTGCAGTTACACATTGAACCGTGATTGTAACCAGTCGGGCACCTCTCCGTCCAAAGTAAATCTACGGCCACGAAAGCTTTTCCTCGGGGCTCCAAAAAAATGGAAACAGCATGGGAAGATATCGGGGCCGTACGTAGGATGTTTAAGATCCTCCCAGCGAAACTTGTGCAGCGAAGTCGGAACAAACTTGGGAAATAACCTGTGGTTTTCTTTGATGAAGCAACTTTTGAATACAGAACTTAGTATTGAAGTTTCGTTTCGGTACCATCATGAGTAACAGTAACTCGGGCATAAGAGTTTGTTCCATTGATTGACCATAATATTTGACGGTTTTTGACACCTCACTAGGAGAGGACTCCTACTCGTCATCGCCGAATTCATCCATATTCAGGGTACATGTAGGGCGTGGTGAGACATGAAAGTGGCCCGAGTGGGAACTTCAGATGGCCAAGCGCTTAGAAAATAAAAGGAATTTTGATACGTATCTGTCACTATGTGGACGTTATGTTCTAACGTTCTAATGTGTGTGAAATCTTATGGTATTTAACTGCTAAGATCATCAGTCCCTAAGCCTACACAAGTTAACCTAAATTATCCTGAGGAAAAACACACACACACCCATGCCCGAGGGAGAACTCGAACCTCCGCCGGGACCAGCCGCACTGTTGACGTTACGAATTGCTTTACGAATTATATTTGTGAAGTAGTGTTTGGCACATTGGGGAGAGCATTTGACATGATCCAACGTGTGGCATACACCAACGTTCACACAGCGTCAAGACTGCCCCATTTAACGCAGATCCTACCACCAATACCGAAGGGTATTGCGGACCGCCTCATGGCTACCTTTGATTATTATATCAGTACTGGGATGTTATTTAAGATCAAATATGATACGTTAACCCTACAGTTTCGGAACGGTGGCCTCAACCTCACAAACATTCGAAACAAAGCTTTGGCGCTTTATATACGCGCGATGACACGAAATTGGTAACAACGAAAGCATACCATAACATCACCTCTGACAGAAGTATTTGTTCTGCCTTCGTACGAACCCCCGATAGTGGTGGTCAACATTTCGCCTTCTATTGCACACATTGCCCCATTTCTTGTTGATTATAGTTATGTTCGTCTGAAAGTACCTTCGACAAGAATACCCACGACTCGGAGATCTATCGGTGCTTGATGGATCACCGTGGTCGCAACATAATGGAATTCAAATACCCAACGAGAACTTGGAAGCACATTTGGTGTGCAGTGCATACTCCAAAAAATGGTTCAAATGGCTCTGAGCACTATGGGACTTAACTTGTGAGGTCATCAGTCCCCTAGAACTTAGAATTACTTAAACCTAACCAACCTAAGGACATCACACACATCCATGGCCGAGGCACGATTCGAACCTGCGAGCGTAGTAGGTCGCGCGGTTCCAGACTGTAGCGCCTAGAACCGCTCGGCCATTCCGGCCGGCCGCAGTGCATACTCCATCACTGTCAACATCAGCGAGTTCGATGTGGTATATTCTCATAAAACGTAAACTTGTTACAGGAGTCGATAACATACAATTCAAATGGTCGATTCTTCTCTTTGCACAAACTGTGGACTGTTAACAATGGAAGAACATGGTTTAGTGTGTGGCGCAGCGAGGGACGTCTGGATGCTGACGCGTCGAATACTGGCCTTCCTTCGGCGCACTAACTACACAGAAATCACATCAGATGTACTTTTTTACCGGACAAGACTTTTTTTCCCAAACAAAAGACGTATGCGGTCAGTTGGATCGCTGAACATGAGGCGAAATATTTGTTTTCGTACGATATTAAGTTCGTGATGGATTATTGGATATACACGTACTTACAAGAACAACACGACCTCACGGAGTCATACGAAATACGGGACTTACTTTTCCTATTTTTAGGAAGTATTTTTCACAACCTGTCCGACAGCTGGGGTGTCCCGAAAATGAGAGACTCCTGCATCAGAACGACTAGAGACAGATAGTGAAAGGTTCAAATATAGTGGCATATTGCACACTGAGAAGACAACTGGCCTCCACCTGTTGGCGCCAGATAAGACTGTATTATGTTAACGTGTCCAAAAAAAAAAAAAAAAAAAAAAACGATGATGCACACCGAAACCGCCTCGAATGGTCGACGCAGAAGAAATACGTAATGCCAGATTCATGGTGCGACACCGCGTGCTGTGCAGGGATTTTGATGCAGATATGATAACTTCGTTTTCACTCCCGCCCGTGACAAGGATTCTCATATTCATGTCAAAAGAAGGACGGCCTTTGGGTTGATTTTCCGGTTTCAAAATTGTTTTTGCTGCCTCGATACTTTTTTTACCCCTAGGACAGCACAATTGAACGAATAAAGATTGTTTGTTTACCCTGCCTTCCTGTTCTACAAAAAAAAAAAAAGTGGTAAGAGAACGGATTCGTAATAAAAGGATCGCGGGTTCTGTTCCGCCTCTCACCAAATATTCCTGTGCTCCTTCTTCAAAAACTGACGTAATGAAGCCCTACGTGCCAGAGAATAAATGTATTCTGTTGATTGACTCGCGAGGAGGACAAACAAATCCACAAATATACGACGAACTGTCCAAAGATGAAGACAGACGGATTGCCAACGTGAAATATCAAAATAATTCCCCCCAAATGTACGCCACTAGTGCAACCACGCGTTGTATATTGTTATCGTCATGTAAAATATCTAATAAAAATGTCAAATCTTTACTTACCTCATCGAGAAAGAGGAAGAAATCACTTCCCGAGAGGCTTGCATCAAATTGCTTTCCAATATACATCACAAGCTATTTTCGCACGTATTCATCGACATGCTGCGTTACGCGTGGTTCGTTGCTGGGATTTGCGATGAAAGAAGCTGTTTGCAGGATGTCAATCAAGTTTGTTTTTCTATGGAGACATTAAAAAAAGCCATGTGACTGCAAAAAGGCGGCGTTTATAACGTGCGCAAGATGCGGTCAAAATTATTGCTTCCAGTTTCTTTGAATAACATCACCTGTAATTGATCAACTGCAAAAGAATGGAGGTATCGATTTACATACACGATGTTCCCGTGTACGCGTTAACTTCAATCCCTTTTTATATGTTTGCAGTCCCGCATTTTATCCTATGCCTATACTTTTTGTGCTTATATAAATTAATAAAACAACCTATATGATGCTGCGATTCATTGTGATGTCAGTAGTGTACGCATTGCCAAGGAGCACGAAAATATATACACTGGACGGAGTAGAACATGCGACCCTTTTTATGCGAGACCGATTTCTTACCGCTTAACGAAACAACACTTTGTAAATACACTGTCACAGTGACAATCGATAAGGTGCCCATGGTGATAAATCCGTATCAAAATTCCTTTTATTTCCTAAACGCTTGGCCATATGGAGTTTCCACTTCGGGCACTTTCTTGTCTCACCACAAACTACTTGTACCATAAATTTGGACGAATTCGGCGATGACGAGTAGGCGTCTTCTTCTTCTCACTGATGTTCGTCATACAAACAACTTACATTTGAGCAGCACTGATTTATGGCACTCTGATGTCTTTCTTATGAAAACTGGAAGCCTCTTCCTTACATTTAAATTGGAAAAGACTGTAACAGACAAATTACGTAGTTTAAAAAAATGGTATTTCCTCTCCATCAGCACGAGGTAGCAGCAACCCCAAGATAAAGATCAACAGAGCGTACTATATGCGAAAATAGTCGCAACAATTATGTAAATATACAACGAGTAGGGTAGACTATATATTTTTCATTTATTACAGTTTTATATTTGCAATTGTTTTATTTAGCCGGCTGCGGTGGTCTCGTGGTTCTAGGCGCTCAGTCCGGAACCGCAAGACTGCTACGGTCGCAGGTTCGAATCCTGCCTCGGGCAAGAATGTGTGTGATGTCCTTAGGTTAGTTAGGTTTAAGTAGTTCTACGTTCTAGGGGACTGATGACCACAGATGTTAAGTCCCATAGTGCTCAAAGCCATTTGAACCATTTTTTTTGTTCTGTAAGGTCCTACAGAACGAAAATTCATCGGCGACGACATTCTTCCTTACACAGGCGGAACAGTTTCAGAGATCTAACAGTATTTTATTTTTTATCTCGAAATACTTTTATGTTTTCTCGATAAAATATGTGTCACAGGCATCTATCAACTTTCGGAATGTTTATATTCTTTTTCAGTCCAGATGGCTCAGCGGTTCTGTTTCACTAACATGTTCAAGCAAAAAATTATTTAATTCAAAGTTTATATTAGCGTTAGTCGTTCTTTTTTCGAGGCAGCTGACAAAAACTGTCTCTTAAGAAGTACTGCATCATATTCTAGACTAAAATTAGAGGTGTCTAATATTTTTCGGAATTTTCAGTAACATTTGAAGTTATCACTTACTGGCAGTGCTTCTAAAACTCCGTCCGAACAGGCTGTGAAAGGCAGTACGGTACCGACCGGCCGCCGTGTCATCCTCAGACCACAGGCGTCACTAGATGCGGATATGGAGGGGCTTGAGGTCACCACATCGCTCTCCTAGCCGTATGTCAGTTTACCAGGCCGGAGCCGTTACTTCAGAATCAAGTAGCTCCACAGTTTGCCTCACAAAGATTGAGTACACCCCACTTGCCTACAACGCTCGGCAGACTGGATGGTCACCCATCCAAATAATAGCACAGCCCGACAGCGCTTAACTTCGGCGATCCGACGGGAATCGGTGTTACGACTGCGACAAAGGCCGTTGACAGCAGTGCTTCAAGATGGTAAGATAGCCTTCGCAATTTTCTAGAAGACAGCTATAGCAAATTTATTCTGCCTACAAACCTCATAAACGAATATTATGCTTCCCAGTTTCCTTTAATATCCACTGTACATCGAATCGCACTACTTCAAAGGAAGGGAAGTGGAGGCCCATGGTTAGCCGCCACAATATATTTCTTGTGAAATGCTACCATCATGTTCTGAAAGTTGTGTACTTTCTCTTCTTGCACACTTTTCTATTTTGTGCTCTCTTCTTCTCTTCTTGGTAATTTTGACACATTCTTGTCTCAAATAGGTGTACTGCTTTTTTTCTTGGTCATGTCTTGTTTCCATTTCCAGTTTTTTTCTTCCCACGTGCCTGATAAATAATTATTGTATTCATACAGATGTCTAGAATGTGACCTTTTCTTTTTCTGTGTACTTTCTGTGAGGTTTTTTCACTCACTGTATTTCAATTCGGTCCAGCTGGACTTCGATAACCTTTTCCAAGGCCAAATTTCTGTCACTTCTAAGCGGTTTCTGTCTTCAACACAGGCCAACTTGACAGCCACACAATAGCACTTTGTGAGACTGTTTGTTTAACTGACGTCGCCAAATTCACCTGTATATGTAATCATTTGGTCATTCTCAAATTTTATGAAATTAAACATCCATTATATCGTTGACATACGTCTTTTGACAAATTGTATAACTGTGTTCGGGTTTCAACATGTGTAAATATTATCCAAATTATACAATGACTTGACGAAAGTCAGAGGATACCTTCTAGTATCGTGTCGGAGCTCCTTTTGCCCGGCGTAGGGCGCCTGTTCAACGTGTAAATATATTGAGTCGTATTGCCTCTATAGCCGTCCGTAATTGCGAAAGTGTTACCGATGCAGGATTTTATGCACGAAATTGACCCCTCAATTATGTGCCATAAGTGTTCGATTGGATACATGTCGGGCGATGTGAGTGGCCAAATCATTCGCTACAGTCGTCTAGAATGTTCCTCAAACTAATCGTGAACACTTGTAGGCCAGTGACATGGTGCTTCTTCACCATTAAAGCTTTCACCGTTGTTTCGAAACATGAAGTCCATGAATGGCTGAAAATGAACTCCAAGTAGCCGAACATAACCATCTCGACTCAGTGATCGGTTCAGCTCCACCACGTAAACACACCTCACACCGTAATGGAGCTTGCACAGTGCCTTGTTGACAACTTGGTTCAATGACTGATGGGGTCTGCACAACATTCAAACACTACTGTCAGCTCTTGCCTACTGAAATCAGGACTCATCTGACCAGGCCGTGTTTTTCCAGCAGTTTAGGATCCACCCGATTTGGTCACAGCTCCACGACAGGCGCCGCAAGCGCAGCATCAGTAGGTGCACAGAATACTGGCTCGCCTCAACAGGTACTAGGCGGCAAGTAAACAGTTCTGTGGCATAACTGCCTCCACTTTCTCATTCGCCTAATTATATCAGTGGCCAGAAATAAAGCAAACATCAATCAAGGACGTCTATTATCACCAATGGGAAGTAATAAATCAGAAACCAATAAGAGATGTCTAACAACCCTCGTCCTCATCCTCAAAATCCCATCACATACCTTTCCATTTAAGGAAGTTGCTACGAAATTAATGATTCCACTTAATATTGTAAAAACTGTTTTGTTTAACTGTCCCTTCTTTTAAGCTATTAGTATTGATATTTTGATGTGTTATACGTTATAGAAATTCTTAGTCACGTGTTGTTTCGGATCAGTGTAAAGTTATTACTCAGATGTACTTTATGAGTTCTTTCAGAGCCCCTGAAGACTACGTCGCGACTTTACAAAATTCCAACACCTTTGTTTAGCAGACTAGTGTGGTCACTTCCGTTCTGCTGTAATCTGGAAAATACACTCCTGGAAATTGAAATAAGAACACCGTGAATTCATTGTCCCAGGAAGGGGAAACTTTATTGACACATTCCTGGGGTCAGATACATCACATGATCACACTGACAGAACCACAGGCACATAGACACAGGCAACAGAGCATGCACAATGTCGGCACTAGTACAGTGTATATCCACCTTTCGCAGCAATGCAGGCTGCTATTCTCCCATGGAGACGATCGTAGAGATGCTGGATGTTGTCCTGTGGAACGGCTTGCCATGCCATTTCCACCTGGCGCCTCAGTTGGACCAGCGTTCGTGCTGGACGTGCAGACCGCGTGAGACGACGCTTCATCCAGTCCCAAACATGCTCAATGGGGGACAGATCCGGAGATCTTTCAGGCCAGGGTAGTTGACTTACACCTTCTAGAGCACGTTGGGTGGCACGGAATACATGCGGACGTGCATTGTCCTGTTGGAACAGCAAGTTCCCTTGACGGTCAAGGAATGGTAGAACGATGGCTTCGATGACGGTTTGGATGAACCGTGCACTATTCAGTGTTCCCTCGACAATCACTAGTGGTGTACGGCCAGTGTAGGAGATCGCTCCCCACACCATGATGCCGGGTGTTGGCCCTGTGTGCCTCGGTCGTATGCAGTCCTGATTGTGGCGCTCACCTGCACGGCGCCAAACACGCATACGACCATCATTGGCACCAAGGCAGAAGCGACTCTCATCGCTGAAGACGACACGTCTCCATTCGTCCCTCCATTTACGCCTGTCGCGACACCACTGGAGGCGGGCTGCACGATGTTGGGGCGTGAGCGGAAGACGGCCTAACGGTGTGCGGGACCGTAGCCCAGCTTCATGGAGACGGTTGCGAATGGTCCTCGCCGATACCCCAGGAGCAACAGTGTCCCTAATTTGCTGGGAAGTGGCGGTGCGGTCCCCTACGGCACTGCTTAGGATTCTACGGTCTTGGCGTGCATCCGTGCGTCGCTGCGGTCCGGTCCCAGGTCGACGGGCACGTGCACCTTCCGGCGACCACTGGCGACAACATCGATGTACTGTGGAGACCTCACGCCCCACGTGTTGAGCAATTCGGCGGTACGTCCACCCGGCCTCCCGCATGCCCACTATACGCCCTCGCTCAAAGTCCGTCAACTGCACATACGGTTCACGTCCACGCTGTCGCGGCATGCTACCAGAGTTAAAGACTGCGATGGAGCTCCGTATGCCACGGCAAACTGGCTGACACTGACGGCGGCGGTGCACAAATGCTGCGCAGCTAGCGCCATTCGACGGCCAACACCGCGGTTCCTGGTGTGTCCGCTGTGCCGTGCGTGTGATCATTGCTTGTACAGCCCTCTCGCAGTGTCCGGAGCAAGTATGGTGGGTCTGACACACCGGTGTCAATGTGTTCTTTTTTCCATTTCCAGGAGAGTATCTCCAAATGTTAAAAAATTAACAGGCCGTATTCAGAAACTAAATGGGAACGCTATGAGTGATCTTCTTGGTCGCATGGACCACATTTTCTCCAGGTGAAAGCAGCCTCCATCGAGATGAGGGCAAATGTCTCGTGCACCCCGTCGGCGACCGCAATCACGCTGTGTGCACTGAACCTTAACGCGCAGTTGCTGCGGCGCCAACTGCAAGAGGCCTGCAATGTCTATCTGCATGGACCCGCAAACGGCGGCCAAAAACAAGGCGGTGACAATCACCCGGAATAAACTGCCAGCTGATCCACAGCCAGTGCACATCGAAGGAGGGCCCATCCCTTCAGCACTCACTGAAAAATTTCGCAGCGTCTCCTCGAACCGATGCCTGACACATGTCCGGCAGGTAAGGGGCAAGGCATTGGGAGGCCTGCGCTAACGTTACCTCTTACTGAGCCCCACTAAGATGCCCGCGGACTGTTGCATCAAGTTCTACTTGGCACTTGCTAGGCGAGTGCTTGTGTGCGCGGCCGTGGTCTGGGGAAAGGCCACTGGAACAGCACTGAAGATGTTACAAACGTTGAAAAACACAGCCCTTAGCTTTGCATCTTCCAGAGAAATTTCTTGATGAGAGAACTCCACATGGCAGAAATCACGACTGTGTGAGATAGGTTCCAGGCCACTGCTCAACGAATCTATGCGTCTGTTCGTGCATCGGATGATCGTTTCGTCTGCAGACTTGGAAACAAAGCCCACTGGAGGCCGACAACTGGATGGATGGACGGGGTGGGTTATTCATCACGCCAGCGAGAAACAGAAACACTACAAACAATGAAAACGAGAGGAAATGTTCAGCAACGATATGATCCAAAAATCCAACCTAAACACGGTGCAGAAGCAGAGGGCATGCTTGAACTGTAACAAAGACGAGACAGGAAGCCTCATGAATGTCACATATGACTGAGGGCTTGCTAGACACTCACCGTACTCCACCCTCATAGAAGTAGCAGACAACAACGGAAGGAGAAAAGTATTTTAGTGCGATAAGGAATTAGCTAGTCTCCGCCTGCCTTGGAAATAACGCCGTGATCGGATCGATTTCACATTGAAACACGACGTTTCGTTCCCTTCATCGGAGGACATTTTTCAGGGGGGATAGTAATTTCACTGAGTGTCCGATTTACACCCAGGCTCACTACTGGCTCCAGCAAAATTCCGTCTACCGTTGCTGCCCCGAAGTGGCGTGATTACCCCAGATCAGTGGGCCGTTGACAGTTGTACTCGTTAGTTGTTGGTTCAAATGGCTCGGAGCACTATGGGACTTAACATCTGAAGTCATCAGTCCCCTAGAACTTAGAACTACTTAAACCTAACTAACCTAAGAACATCACACACATCCATGCCCGAGGCAGGATTCGAACCTGCGACCGTAACGGTCGCGCGGTTCGACTGAAGCGCCTTGAACCGCTCGGCCACACCGGCCGGCCGTTAGTTGTTGGTATGGCTGCGGCACAGTGTATTGCTGCTGCGTATCAAGTTCCACTCACCTCATGGTGAATCTCTTCTCACACTCACACGTCCTTAAAGTTACTGAAATGCAGTTCTCAGCCGGAAAAAAACTGTAGAAAATACAACCGTACACCTCGTAACCAAAACTAGCACTAAAAATTGTTTTATCGGTGGAAGGAATAGTTGAATGAAAGTTTTTATGTGCGTAAAATTTTACTCTCTTTCGGCAAGCTTGCATACACCAGTTACTACCGAGCCTTACTCTAAGCCGTACAAAGTCTCAAAAGTCCACACGCACACGTCATTCATAACCGTAGCCAGTTTATGGTAATTATTAATTATCTTCACCGGACGTTTACAAACAGATTGTTTGTTTTACAGTAGCTCGCTCAAATGTTTGTGTAATCAGTCACACGCAACAAAAGGTTCAAGTCCGCGAGTACGTAACACGCCACGCGGTTATTTTAATGTCACCAAAAGTCCTGAATTCAACAATATACATTACACTGAACTCTCTTCCACACTTTACGGCGCTTCTCAAACATTTTGATACCGAAATATCACTATACCAATAATTTTCATCAGAACAACTATCAATAGGTCTGATCGGACTCTACTCATCTCTCTACACAAAAGAAGTTTCTAGTCCCCAAAATACGAGCGAATATGCCAATTTCTGATTGGCAGAGAAACCTCACAGCCAGTCGGAATACAGCATCAAACCCGCTCAATCTCGCGCATATATAGAGAGCCCATCAAAATTTGTAATTCAGCCGAAACAATAAATTAACGTAAACAAAGTTTGAAAACCCACAAATATAAAATTTACTCCCTCTTAACGAAACTGCTTCACAGAAATCGTAGTCTCATTTCCCCAGAACCATAAACTGACGAAGTAGTTTATAACAAATTGCCCGGTACGAATGACTAACCGAATGACTAACACATACGTCATCCTCAAGTATTCCTCTTGAGACCAGTCCTTTCAGTATATAGTATAAAAACGTTATGTAAAGTTCGTGTATTACTTAACATTCACACCTTTACTCACTCTCATTGGTAAGCACAATTACAATAGTAATTAATATATAGTTAGAAAAATAAAGAAACAGAACTGCAGATAGAAATGACAGTAATGTGACTGCAACTCAGTATCCGCCAGCTACTGATCTCTAGCAGATCGCATAGGAACTACGTACTCTGGGCCATCTGATACCACTTGTTCTTCGCGTGACTCACACACTACGTATCTGTTCACTGCTGTTGCGATATCAACGGACACGACGTAAGGCGGTATGCCGCACACTCACTTTGGTTGTGAAATAGTTTCTTTTCCTTTTTTTGTTGCAAATAAAAACTTTTAATAATTCAAGCATCGGGCCAATTCCAAAACCAAAATATAGGAATTACATTTCCCTTACATCAGGCTTGATATTTGTTGTTGTGGTCTTCAGACTGGTTTGGTGCAGCTCTCCGTGATACTTTAACCTGTGCAAGCCTCTTTGTCTCCGAATAACTACTGCAACCTACATCCTTCTGAATATGCTTAGTGTATTCATCTCTTGGTCTCCCTCTACGATTTTTACCCTCCTCGCTTCCCTCCAATACTAAATTGGTGATCCCTTGATGCCTCAGAATGTGTCCTATCAACCGCTTCCTTCTTCTAATCAAGTTGTGACACAAATTCCTCTTCTCCCCAATTCTGTTCAATATCTCATCATTAATTATGTGATCTACCTATCTAATCTTCAGCATTCTTTTGTAGCACCATAATTCGAAAGCTTCTATTCTCTTCTTGTCTGAACTAGTTATCGTCCATGTTTCACTTCCATACATAAGTGCACTCCATACAAATACTTTCAGAAAGGACATCCTGACACGTAAATCTATACTCCGTGTTAATAAATTTCTCTTCTTCAGAATAGCTTTCCTTGCCATAGCCTGTCTCCATATTTTGCTTCCCAACTAGCAAAACTCATGTATTACTTTAAGTGTCTCATTTCCTAATCTAATTCCTCAGCATCACCTGATTTAGTTCGACTACTTACCTTTCGTTTTGCTTTTGCTCAGCATCTCCTGACTTAATTCGACTACATTCCATTATCCTCGTTTTGCTTTTGTTGATGTTCATCTTATATCCGCCTTTCAAGACACTGTCCATACCGTGCAATTGCTCTTCCAGGTCCTTTGCTGTCTCTGACAGAATTACAGTGTTGTCGGCAAACCACAAAGTTTTTATTTCTTCTCCATGGATTTTAATTGCTACTCCAAATTTTTCTTTTGTTTCCTTTACAGCTTGCTCAATATACATATTGAATAACATCGGAGATAGACTACAACCCTGTCTCACTCCTTTCTCTACCACTACTTCGCTTTCAATTCCCTCGATTCTTCTAACTGCCATCTGGTTTCTGTACAAATTGTAACTAGCCTTTTGCTCCCTTTGTTTTACCCTTGCCGCCTTCAGAATTTGAGAAATTTTATTCCACTTAGTATCGTCAAAAGTTTTCTCTAAGTCTACAAATTCTAGAAAAATTAGCTTTGCCTTTCTTAACCTATCTTCTAAGATAATTCGTAGGCTCAGTATTGCCTCGCATGTTCCAACATTTGTACGAAATCCAAACTGATCTTCCCTGAGGTCGGCTTATACCAGTTTTTTCCATTCATCTGTAAAGAATTCGTATTTGCATTTTGCAACCGTGACTGATTAATCTGATAGTTCCCGAGTTTTCGCACCTGTCAGCACCTGCTTTCTTTGGTATTGGAATTATTATGTTCATCTTAAAGTCTGAGGGTATTTCGCCTGTCTCACACATCTTGCTCACCAGATGAAAGAGTTTTACCTAGGATGGCTCTCCAAACTCTATTAATAGTTCTAATCGAACGTCTACTTCCGGGGCCTTGTTTTGACTTAGTTCTTTCAGCGCTCTGTCAAATTCTTCAAGCAGTATCATATACCATATTTCATCGTCATCTACGTCCTCTTAAATTTCCATAATATTGCCCACAAGTGCATCGCCCTTGTACAGACACTCTATATACTCCTTACAACTTTCTGCTTTCTCTTCTTTGCTTAGGAGTGGTTTTCCATCCGAGCTCTTTACATTCATACTGGTGGTTCTCTTTTCTCCAAAGGTCTCTTTAATTTTCCTGTAGGCATTATATAACTTATCCCTCGTGATGCATGTTTCTACATCCGTACATTTGACCTCTACCCATCCCTGCTTAGCCATTTTGCACTTCCTGTCGATCTCACTTTTGAGATATTTGTATTCCTTTTCGCCTGCTTCATTTACTGCTTTTTTATATTTTCTTCCCTTTATCAATTAAATTCAATATCTGCAACCCAAGGATTTCTACTAGACCTCGTCTGTTTACCTACTTGACCCTCTACTGTCTTCACTACTTCATCTATCAAAGCTACCCATTCTTCTTCTGCTGTATCTCTTTCCCCTGTTCTTGTCAGTCGATCACTAATGGTCTCTCTGAAACTCTCTACAGGCTCTGGTTCTTTAAGTTTATCGAGGCCCTATTTCCTTAAATTCCTATCTTTTTACAGTATCTTCGGTTTCACTCTACAGTTCATAACCAATAATTTCTTCTGTCACCCAAGGATTTCCACCAGCCCTCGTCTTTTTACCTACTTGATCCTCTGCTGCCTTCACTACTTCATCCCTCAGAGCTACCCTTTCTTCTTCTAGTGTATTTCTTTCCCCCATTTGTGACAATTGTTCCTTATGCTCTCCCTGAAACTCTGTACATCGTCTGGTTTAATCAGTTTGTCCAGATCCCATCTCCTTAAATTCCCACCTTTTTGCAGTTTCTTCAGTTTTAATCTACAGCTCATAACCAACAGATTGTGGTCAGAGTCCACATCTGCCCCTGGAATTGTCTTACAATTTGAAACCTGGTTCCTAAATCTTTGTCTTACCATTATATAAACTATCTGAAATTTTCCAATGTCTCCAGGCCTCTTCCAAACCTTCACTACTTCATCCCTCAGAGCTACCCATTCTTCTTCTAGTGTATTTCTTTCCCCCATTTGTGACAATTGTTCCTTATGCTCTCCCTGAAACTCTGTACATCGTCTGGTTTAATCAGTTTGTCCAGATCCCATCTCCTTAAATTCCCACCTTTTTGCAGTTTCTTCAGTTTTAATCTATAGCTCATAACCAACAGATTGTGGTCAGAGTCCACATCTGCCCCTGGAATTGTCTTACAATTTGAAACCTGGTTCCTAAATCTTTGTCTTACCATTATATAAACTATCTGAAATTTTCCAATGTCTCCAGGCCTCTTCCAAACCTATAACACTCTGTTATGACTTTTAAACCACGTGTTAACTATGATTTGGTTATGCTCTGCGCAAAATTCTACCAGGCGGCTTCCTCTTTCATTTTTACCGCCAGTCCAAATTCACCTACTACTTTTCCTTTTCTTTCTATTATCAAATTGCAGTCCCCATGAATATTGAATTTTCGTCTCCCCTAACTATCTGAATAATTTCTTTTATCGCATAATACATTTCTTAAATTTCAATGTCTCACCTAGCCAATGATTTGACAATATGGTATTGCTTCCACAGTTTTTCATACAAAATTAGTGTTTTCACATAACTATGAAACTTCTATTTCCTGCGCATTTAAAAGTGTTTACAAAATTTTTCTGTTTCGCTAAGGAACGGCGTCTCTCTATTTAACACCAATTGAATTCTCTCCTACCTGCACGTTGACACTTCATTAGCATCACAATTGTTTTACACTCGTTTCTCACCTATGCATGACCCCCAAGTATGTGGCGTCCATAACATCTGACCTTCAACTACAGTCCATTGTTCCTAAAAGCACAGTTTCGTCCAAGCCTGCAAATAACAGTTGCCTCTTCCTGAAATGTATCATTAGTAGACATGTTTCTTAAACTCCATCTTCCAGTTAATTAAATTCACAGAGACTTTAAATAGCACATCAAATTGGCATCCAATCAATTTTACTTGAAACCATAAATAATTAAATGGAAATATTGTCGTAACTTCAGAAAACTGCAGTACATAACGCAAGCACTTTGCTTATTTACTTAGCTAACTGAAATATTTATTTTAAGTAGATTGAAGTTCCTTCAAAATTGACTTATATCTAGTACAAATCATTCACTGACCATATTTACAATATAATCTAACATAGTTACCACTGTTTATACCAGTTCATTCGTTATGTCTCATGTACAGTCACTCATCTAGTACAAATATCATAGTGAAGCCACGATGCCTCTATCTGGCGACAATTTCTCTGTCTATACCATAATATTTTGACTTAATAGACATGGATATATTAAAAAAAGCGTATATACAAGTTTTTCGTCTCACCTTCTTTCTTTCCAGCTCTCTCACATATGAGTATAGCTAATGTCAATATTAGTATTCTCCATTCCCAATTTATTAGATTCTTTATATCACCATACTTATCAGGTAATCTCAATAGTCACATTCAGTAATTTTCATGTTACAAAAATCTGTTAACCATTTTCCATCAGAATAACACGCAATCTCCTTCCAACGAGTCATCTTACTCGATCATTACCTGTTTTTCCTCATTGAAACACACCTCTGGTTGCAACAAAACATCTTGTTCCTCATTAATCTCCTCCTACTAATACATTTCTTCACAAGTCACCTTCAGCAAACTTTACATGATCACTTCTATATCTACTACCTATATTTCGTACCATAATACCTCTCACTATCCCAAGTTACCTCAAATCATCGTTAATCACTTTATTTTTATAGCCACATCCTGTAATCACTTCAAATTACATTAACTCTTCCTTCCACAATTAAACATTTCTCTCTCTGTTTATAACCTTCAGCATGGCAATATCCCCTGCTGCTTCTACTTTACTGCAGAAGAGAAAAGAGTTAAACCTGATAGAACAATGTTCATAATGACAGACGAGGAAGATTGGCAATGTGAAAAGAAAATGAAGTAGAATTGTCAATAACTTGAATACCTGGTAGTAATCAATTACCTAGCATTGCCAAGAGTGCAATACCATCTGAGGTATTTATCCCAGCCTCCTTTTTTAACTATCTGATACATCTACTCACCTAAACTCACCACTTTCTGCAATTTCTGAATCTCTTTTACTCTGGCTACCCAATTAGGAGAATCCAGTTCCCTCTCTATCTTACTTTCACATGGTTTAACAAAATAAATGTGCCTGCTTAACACTTCACACCACAGAACTTCCATCATTAAGCTACATTTCATCACTTACAGCTTCAGCTATCACAGCCACATCAACACCTTTTTCCTCCATATAAAACCTCTTTTATTTCCTTAAAGTAAGCAATCTTGGATGCATTACCACTTGAAACACAATATATGACACAGAACCACTGCTTGTTCATTCTAAACTTCCACCTCTTCATTCGAGTCAACACCTCGTTTTGTGCATTACTACCTACAAAAACACCAGCTTCAAGCCCTACTGCCTGTAGTCAATAACCACTGACTTTTGATGAAGCAGACTCGATTTTACGTCCTCTAATATTGTTACTGTCGTCGATCATTAACCTCATATCACCATGGTACACAATCTTTTTCCATACTCGACAGCTGACACTAATTGATCATCCAGAGCCTTACTATCTCCAAATTTAACTTCTATATAGAACATTGAACCCTCAACATATAAAATTATGCTACAACAAAATTATTTCTTTTCCCTACTTTGCAAGAATTGTTTATGTGCAAGAGATGGCAAGTGTTACACGTGTATAACTGTACCAAAGATTACTTTCCCAAATCACCTAATCCACAGAAGTTATGGACACATAAAATAGGATAGGCTCCCCCCTCCCCCAGAAAAAAATTTAAGAGCACAGTGGGAATAGAGCCCAGATAGGAAAGAGTTAGGATAGAGTGCATCAAAAAATAAGAATGGACACTCCCGGCTACAGAAGGCACCACTGGCAAAGTCAGCAGACTCCCACCCTCATTTTCTCCTGTTGTTACTGTAGATGTCTCTTCAGTTCAGCAAGGTTTCTTAACCCCAAAGGTTTCCCAAACTTCCAGTATTCCAGTCTGTAGGCATATGGATGCGGCTTTCCTACTACCCAAAATTTCTTTGTTTCTGATGTGATCTCCTTCAACTTTTCCCTAGTTTACCTAAGTGGAAACTTGTGGGAGGTGCTCTAGCATCATGTCGCCTCTTACTCTCGAGTGCCTCTTTCCTATTATTTTCTGTAGCTACTTTTTCGTTTTCCCTGAATGCCACATCGTTAATCTCCAGAAATTCCACCAATTCAAACAGTAAATTACTGTTTCTTATTCCAAACATCAACTTATATGGGGCAAAACCTGTTGCTTCATGTTTCAAATGATTAATTACCTCTTAAAAGTACTCTAAATATTGCGCCCATGCAGTATAGTTTCTATGGCTATATGTTCTACACAACCTGTTAAGCTTTTTATAATACACTCATACATATTACCTTGTGGAAAGTATTCCGAAATTTTAATATGTTCAATACTTTCGCTTTCTAAATATTCCTCGAACCTTTTCGAAATAAACTGTGAGTCACTATCTGACAATACGGGTGTAGGTACTCCCACTGTAATTAACCATTTATTTTGTAGTTTACTTACTAATTCCTTTGTATTTCGTTTTCTAATAGGATATAATTTTAGACAGTTCGGAAACTCATCAACTAGCAGAAAAACTTATTCATACGCTCTTCTTGATATAGGCAAAGTACCGCACAAGTACAGAGCCACCATATGAAGTACGTTTTGCGGTTCCACACTGTACATTTGACCTTGTATCAAGCTATCAGTTGCCCTAACATTCTGACATCTCCCACATATCTTTACTCTTTTCTGTACATGCCTCGCTATGTTGTTCAAGAAACATTCTTATTTAACTTGAAGATACACTTTCTTGCCCCATAGTGACCAAAATTTTTGTGTACATAGTCAATCAATAAATTTACGTGTTACTCAGCAAAAAAAATTTTCCATTGGGTTTCAGTGTTCTTCCGCCTCCTAAACAAAATGCCTTTATGCAATGTATAATACTCTTCTACTCTGGGACATTCTGGGTTTTCCATATAAATTTAGCTAACTTCAGCTTATCGTCGATATTCTGTTCTCACCTTAATTTTTTTCAAACCCACATCAGTTGACCGTCCTCATCTAATGTGATCATTGTAGCAAAAATATGCACACCCTCATTATACAACAATAGATTCTCATTCTCACCGCCTTCTTCTACCCTTCTAGATAATGTATCAGCAATTAAATTTTCAGGTCATTTAACGTACTTAATCTCAATATCATACAGTTTACTATATAAAGCCCACCTAGTTAATCGTTGATGCTTAAGTTTACAAGTTTCTAAAGTCAATACTCATGGTCACTATACACTATACACAATCACTTTGTGCCCCAGCAAACACTGATAAAATTTTTGCAAACCAAATATAATAGCCAAAGCCTTCTATTCTCAATTACTATAATTCTTCTCTGATTACTGTAAAGATCTGATAGTGAAAGCTGTACCTTTGTGAACCTCTTCCTCTCCTTCCTTACCCATTTCAAACAATTATACAGCAATTCCATGTCCACATGCGTCCGTCATTAAACATGAAGGTTTAGTGAAGTCTAGAAGGCTGTTTCATAAAGCTTTTCTCAGTACCTCGAATGCAGTCCACTTCTAAAGCACATCTTTCTTTGACAGATTTCTCAAAGATGGAGCTTTTAACAGCTGTCCTGGTACAAAACGACGATAAAATCCGAGTAGGCCATACATACCCTTCAATTTTTTTCAGCTGGTGGGAGCTTTAAATTCCTTTATAGCCTCAATTTTCTCTCGATCTGGAAGAATTCCTTCCTCACTTATGGTATGTTCCAAAAATTTTGGTTCTCTTTTTAAAAATTCATTCTTATCCAACTTCAATGTCATGAAACCTTTCTCAGTTGCATCGGACATTTTGTCTAGTAACACGCATTGTTCCTCCCAGGTTACAGCCGGAATCAAAACATCATTAACATAACCAGTCACTTTTCTTAGAATTCGTCCCCTAAAACTTTTGACGTAACTTACACGCGCGCACAGATGCTTATATTTAGTCCAAATGATGCAATATTATATTGATAACACTTATCTTCAAATAAGAATGCTGTATACTTGGGATCCCTTTGCTACTTGCAAATTCCAGTAGCCAAACACCACGTCCATTGGTCCATTGAAGTCAAGAACTTAGCCCACTTAAATTTTTGTAGCAGTTCGTCGATGTTTTTGGGCCTATCACCTTCTGGTATAACTATTCTGTTTAAAGCCCCAACATCCAACACAGGTGTCACAGGTCCATCTGACTTAATGGCTACAATTAATGAATTGTTGTACACATTTATAGCTTTCTCAATAATCCTCCACTTAAGTATTTTTTTTGATTAAGTCCCTTACTGCTTCCCCATACTTTTCCACAATTGGTATAGATTTTTTGAAAACCTGTGCATCTTCTTTCACAGTCAAATAACATTCGTAGCCCCTTTCTAATCCTGACTGATCTGAGAAACATTTTTATGCTTCAGCATAACTTGTTTTAACTTATCCTTTTGACTTTCATTTAATTCAAGTATTTCTTCTACTTTCCCTTCTATCTTGTCCTGTAAAATCAGCAAATCTTCTGCATCAACCCCCATATATTCAGTGCCATATTCATTATACTTTTCCATATACTCCCTTTTCCTCCAAAACCTGACTCGAAAGCAGTCACTCTCCTCATTAGCTAGATTCCTTTTAATAGAAAATGGTATAATTACATTTCTTCCCTGTATTCCAATATCACAGAATCCTCATAGCGATCTAGCTTCCCTCTGTATTTATTGAAGAAGTCCACTCGTATCAACATGTCCACACTTAACCCTTGAATTATCACCAAGTTGTGATACAACTGTATACCATTTATTTTAGGAGGCAGCAACACTTCATACTTAACAGGTTTCTTAACTTTTCCTATAGTTATAATTATGTCAATCACCACACCAGGATTTATTACAGGTTCCTCCTTGTTTGGCGAAGAAGCTAACCACTTTTGACTAAAAGCACAAAGATCACTGCCACTGTCAGCTAAACACTGCACATCTTCCCCCTGTGCCACTAACTACAGGTTGTCCTGTCTTCTCCCCACTATTCCTGTCATCACATTCATCTAGCAAACTGTGTACAACTTCCCTTCTCTCAAATTCATACCCAAGCCTAGAGATTGCAAAGATATTGGCAGAATTATTTTCACTATTGATCCTCTTAGCAGTCAATCTGCCCACTGATGACAAATAAAAATACCTTGACACAACACCTTTTCTTTCCTGAGTGTCCTCCAATCCATTACCTTACTGACCCCCGCTATGGGCATTCTCAGCATGCACCTCTGCCCTTACTACAAACAAATTCTCATTAGTCCTCTCCACAATATTTCTTTCTCATAAATCCTGGAATTTGTTACTGTTTGTGCTCTCCCCTTCCTTGGGAGAAGATTCCTCATCTGTTACATTGCACTCGTTTCCCTGCTGATCTGAACCTGTGTTATCATCTGTATACATACATATCAAATATTCATTACTGCAGTGTTCCCTTCGCCTGCTTTTATTCAAAAAACCACCATTAAATACACATATTTTGATGTTATTTGCATAGTTTGTCTCATTCATACTGCCCACATCATTACTTCCTAATTCAGTCACTTACTCATTACATAACTCAAAAGAAGTTGCTAGCGGTTTTAAACTGCCATTTCCAGTCCTGAAAACGCTAGCATCTTCACGGATAGGATCTAGTTTCCCATAGTCCATGATTCTCCGCTTTCTTCTAATCGCACTCCCCTCTGTTGTTTGTTTTTGACATCACTGTCGTCATATACTGGAGATCGCGATCTATTAATTACGTCCATGATCGGAGTTAGTTTGCCTATCTCCCGTAGCATGGCGCCAGCCTCTTGCGTCTCTTGCGCTACTATTCCGTCGTTAACATTTACTTTCTGTCGAGGTTCCATGTTATTTGGAGGCCTAAAGTTTCTATTAGCCTTCTCCTCCTCCTGCATTAGTCTCTCTGCTCTTTCCCGACAATTTATTAGTTCGTCCCAGGGAGTAGATATTATTTTGTTACGCGAGTTCATCGGCAGCTTTTCGTCTCAACCCATTATAATCTAATCTGGCTCTAATTTGTTAATGAGATACAATAACTTAGATCCGCCTTGAAACCCTCAAGTAAGTATTCAAAAAACACGCTACACGACTATACAGGAACTCGAGACACTCGAACAATCCTTTTATCCTTACTCTGGAGAACTATGATCACAACCATAGGTGGAAGCGTAAGCAGCCAAAAACACTACTAGCTAGGGCATAACCACCTATGGCAAGCTAACATACACCAACAAGCGACAAATGTCGGCAAGCCCCTGGATATCAGCATCGTTGACTGGATATACCAGCTGCCATTAAAGCTGCCCAACAGGCTACAGCAGGGAGACCGACGAGCTCGCCCACTGACGCACAAACAAATCGCCAACATGACCCTTCACTGTGCATCTGATATATGACCTATCAGACACAAAACGATGATGAACCTAACTGTTACAGGTTTGCTGACGCTGACCGAGAGATCAACACCGGCACCCAACGGCAGCCGCCGAGTAACAGCAACGCACAACGTCAAAGGTATCGACATGCACGACACCCACTGCTAACAAAACCTACCGTTGCATGACCTGTCACAGGCAGCAAGACACCCGCTACTGTTCTTACTACCCGACCTAACTATCGCAGAGATTTTTTTACCTTGGCTCTTGCCTTGTCACTTTTTCTCCTCTGCCCTTCAAACCGCTATCCTTCGTTCGACTTTCGATCCGATCTATCTCCAGATGAGCGCGTATTAATAGTTAACCTTAACCAGACGTACGCAAACATCGCAGTACCCACATCCTGTGACAACTCACTTTAGTGAAGATTAACCCTTATGCAGAGATGGCAGTAGACCTTTTGAGTTGGCCATCATGCAGGTGTGTGCGTGGAAAGGCTCCACCTCTCGTTAAAAAAAAATTAGAAACCCACCTTACAGCAAATCTTTTCACAGCCTTCTTTCTGAGATTAAACTTTTTCGCCGCCCAGAAATTGTTTTGCAGTTCCACCTGCTTTTGTTTACCCCAGTATTCTGTGAAATATGCATCTTTTAACTTTTCCATAATATTGTATCGTTCAGTAACATTCATAGTCCAGGTGCTACCTTCCCCCATAAAGTTTCAATAAATAAAACCGATATTTTGCCTTTCGGTCCACATTCTCGTTAACACATTTTGAAAATCATTCCAAAATTCCTTTGGATACACATGTCCATCAGGATCAAAACGTAATAACTGCCTGTTAGTAATGAAAGCTACTTTAGCCGACTCTATTATCAGACTACCAGCCCCACTATTAGTACCAACTTGTATATTATGTTCTACTTTAGTTAGTCTATTGTTATGATCATCCACCTATCAAACAAGTCAAATGATTCATGTTAGTTTCTACTTCTTCCTCGCGGAGAGAGACAACATTTACAGCTTTTGAAAAATTTTCGGTTTCTTAATTGATGTTACTATTCAAAACTGTATGCTCACTTTCACACACGCCTAGAACTGTAACTATTTTATGCTCTACTTTCTGAACATTTTCTCTGGTCTGACCTATTCTTTGCTATCATTAGCTACCATTTACAGTCTCTGTTAGTTCCTTCCTTACACTCTCTGAGGATTTCTTACAACATTCCTCAACCTGAGAAACTTAAAACTTCAACCTTTTCATCAAAAGCTTACCATTCTTTTCGCCGTATTTCCCTTACATTAGAAGCCTAGATTTTTAATTTAGTATTAATTTCCATTTTGAACTGCTTAAGCCAACCAGCTTAACAACTAATAGTACCAGACTGATGTTTGAGCCCACTACCTAAACCCTTTATTGTACAAGACTGCTTATTAAGCTCAGTAGCTAAACCATTTGTAATCCTGGATTGCTGATCAATTTTCCTATTAAATTATGCTTAAGATCCCTAGCTATATTTTTATTTCCTTCTTTGATGTTAAGCATTAATACTGCTAACATCTCCTTTGCATTTCCCTGTTCAGTTTGCCTTACTTGCAACATTCAAGTGTGGCATCTGCCTATCTTGTCTCCTGTTCATTTACGTCACTCTGGCTTATGTAAAATAAATCAACATCACTAAAGTCACTCAATCTGTTACTAAAAGAGCTGGTACCTTCTTCCCTAGTTACATCTGTCAAAACATTTTGTCCCTCTTTCTTTCTCACAATTGTAGTCTCGACGGGCTGAAAATCCGAGTCCGTCCTCCGCTTCTAGCTTAAACCAATTAGTGGGCTCCCAACTACTGCCAACACCGTGAGTGCAGTTGTTGACATAGCGGCTGGCGCTGCATCCGTTGTTCCGTCCGCTATCTCCACGCCATTTCTTCTGTTATATCTACGATGTCCTTCTTCCCACTGAGAGAAAAAAGCTGTACACCTCGTAAACATGAGTCGCACTAAAAACATTTTTGTCGTTGACAGGAATGGCTAAATGAAAGTTTTATGTGCGTAAAAATTGACTCTATCACCGTAAGCTTGCATACACAAGTTACTACCAAGCCTTACTGTAAGCTGCACGAGGTCTGAGAAGTCCACACGCACACATCATTCGTAACCGTAGCCAGTTTATGGTAATTATTAATTATCCTTCACCGAAAGTTTACAAACGGATTGTTTCTTTTAGAATAGCTCGCCCAAATGTTCCTATAATGCGTCTCAAGTAACCAAAAGTTCACGTTCGCGAGTAGGCAAGAGGCCACGGTGAGTTTAGTTATTTTAAATGTCACCCAACAATTCTGAAGTTAACACCGAGCATTAAATTGAACTCTCCTCCTCACTTTATGGCACTTCTCAATCATTTTCGTACCGAAATATCACTTCATTAATATTTTTCATCGGAGCACCTATCAATAAATATGATCACTATGAGATTCTAGCCCCGACTCTACTCGTCTCTCTACACAAAACAAATTCCTTGTTCCCAAAATACGCACGAATTTGCTAATTTCTGATTGACAGAGAAATGTCACAGCCAATCAGAAAGCAGCGTCAAACATGCTCATTCTCGCGAATATGTAGAGAACCAATCAAAATTTGTAACTGAATCAGAGCAGTAAATTAACGTAAATAAATTTTGAAAACACACAAATATAAAATTATCTCCTTCTTAACAAAACTACTTCACCAAAATCATAATCTCATTTCCTTAGTACCATAAACTGACAAAATAGTTTATAACAAATTGCCCTGTACGAATGACTAACACACACGTCATTCACGAAAATTCCTCACGAGACCAGCCATTTTATATATAGCAGATAAACTTTACATAAAACATTACTTAACTTTCACACCTTCATTCACTCTCATAACTAAGCAGAATTATGACAGTAATTAATAAACAATTAGAAAATCAAACAAACAGAACTGCAGATAAAAATTACAATATTCGGACAACAGCTCAAATAGGTCGCATAGAAACTACGTACTCGGGGTCATCTGATACCACCGGTACTGCGCGTGACTCATACAGCACCTCTGTTCACTGCTTTTACTATGTCAGTAGGCACGATGTAAGACGCTACACCTCGTATCACCCCACGGTTCAAAAAATGGTTCAAATGACTCTGAGCACTATCTGAGGTCATCAGTCCCCTAGAACTTAGAACTACTTAAACCTAACTAACCTAAGGACATCACACACATCCATGCCCGAGGCAGGATTCGAACCTGCGACCGTAGCAGTGGCGCGGTTGCGGACTGCGCGCCTAGAACCGCTAGACCACCGCGGCCGGCTCACCCCATGGTGGAAGGCTAATACACATCTCCAATTTTTCTAAATTTTGTCAATAGCACTTCTCGAAAAGAAAATCACTTTATCTCCAATAATTACCATTAGATTTCCCGAAGCATCTCCACAATACCTGCGTGTTGTTCGAGCCTACCGGTAACAAATTTAGCAGCCCGCCTATGAATCCTTCGATGTCTTCCTTTGATTCGACCTGGTGCGAATTCCAAACACTCGAACAGTACTCATAATGGGTCACACAAGAGTCCTACATGCGATCTCCTTTACAGATGAACCAAAATTCTCACAATAAACCGAAATCAACCATTCACTCATTCTATTTCTTGCTGTTCTGCAATGTTACGATTAACATTTATTTTCAGCACTGGGGGTCCAAAGGTCATACAGTTTCACGCCCTCCTCCTATCTAATGAATCTCCTCTGGCGTTTAATTATCTCTGTGGCCTCTCGTATTGCCTTCATGACATCTTCTTGTGGCTCCTGTTAATCGAGTCTCATTGAAATGTATGTGATGGCCTTCTGGCTGCAAAACATGTACCGCAAACGCTGATCTGTCGCTCTTTCCCCTTGTATAGTTGTCTTTGTGGTCTTCTAGTCGTTTCTTGACCGTTCTGTTATAGTACCCACGTACCCAGCTAAACGGAATCGTGTAAAATACTGCTTTTTTTCAGTGGTTTGCGAGCATCCATGGATTTGTTGATTACCGCGATCTTCCGTTTTTTATAAATGTTTACTTTGCGGTTAGCAACGTCCTTAATGAGAGGTAGTAAAATTTTTGCCTTCACAGACGCTTGTACATTGCTATGTTTTTTGTGCTGCGTTCTTAACGCCGACGAATAACCATTCTTGAGAAATAGGTATATGAGATGTTTCAATTCCGCGTAAAGCAGCTCACCGCAAAAGGTTTTATGATGCCTCGCCTTTGTTGTGAGTAGTGGTTCGAATCCCAGTGCAGCTAATGGCCTGTACGTGTGGGTTCTCGGTAAATTCTGTGACCTAAGCTACCATCTTCTTTATTGAGAACTTGCACAATTAGAAAAAACGTAATCTTCCGCCCGCCTCCTCCTTCTCGATGGTAGACTGAATCTTCTGATTCTCCCGTTGAGATACTTTTGAAAACGAACTAGTTCCTCTCTGCCACGCCTACACAAACAAACGTATGAAATACACATCGGAACCAAATTTTCGGTTTCTTGTTGGCAGTTTCCAATTCCTGCTCCATAAAGCCATTCTCCATAACTACGCTTAAGTGCCTAACCA
Organism: Schistocerca serialis cubense; assembly: GCF_023864345.2. Lineage (NCBI taxonomy): Eukaryota > Metazoa > Arthropoda > Insecta > Orthoptera > Acrididae > Schistocerca > Schistocerca serialis. The sequence continues at coordinate 542,181,086 of NC_064641.1, read as the reverse complement.
CATACACGGTATCCCTCCGTTCATAGAACTCACTGTTCCATTTGAAAGGCATGGTCGTGAGTCAGTATTTAAACCGGTCTGCACTGCCTGGAGGAAAAATCCGAATTGGCTGTTGCTATATCTCATTAAGCGAAACCGTGGCAAACAGAGATACACCAGAACTAACTAATGTGTTCCCGGCCATTTAATTAACTGATAAAACATGCCGAATTGTTGCTACAGGAGTCCGATCGGCTCACATACTGCTATAATAATATTGTCAAGATTTTGGCAGTCGAATAGGTGGACACTCTCTAAAGGTCTCAGAGGATCTTCTTCTTTATGCATCTTCGGCAACCCAAGAAGTCTCGATGGTACCGCAACTGAGCTGAATTCGATACAGGACTTATTTCAACCGCGTGACAATTCTATGAGCTTTGTCACTGGGGTCTTCACTCAGTTTCCTATGTGTCTGCAGATCAAGTAAGTCGTTAATATTACTTTGATAGTAGGTCAAATTCAAATCTACAATCGCATTTGGCTTGTCAGCGGGGAGAATGGTAATACTGTCGTTCTGATTCATGAATTTATTGCGTACCTCTAACCAACAGTTAGATAACTTTTTGTAGGTTTTACGGGAGCCAATACCCTTCCTGCTTCTACACGGATATCTCCAGCCGTAACCGTTTTCACACTACGAGTGTCTCCTTCTGCCGTGGCTACTACTTTCTCTGTGGGCATAATTCGCGGACTAATGGCAAAATATGTGCCATAAAAAGCACAGATCCCTCATCATCAGATAATGAATGTCCGGATAAACCGATAACTGCGTAGCGGCCAAGTGACGGATCATCAGATTAGCTACAAATTATAAACTTTCTTCTTCTGTCTGCTAGACGTTCCCAACATACGCTTTCCAATAGTACCCTCCAGTAGTCTTTCAATTCTATACCAGTCACCACTACACAATTTATTACATCTTTATATGAAGACACATTGACTTAGAGTTTTTGCTTGCCAGAACCCGGCGGGTCTCTTGAATCTGCTATCTTAGTAAGGCCTCTACCCTCCGTTCGAAAATCCGCTACGCCTTGGCCGAGCTACGTAGACGCTTAATCCTTAAAAACTTCAGGATAACACTGGCCATTCGGTTACGAGACGGACATATGACGGATCGAAAAGCTGCACTCTATTCTCCTAGATCTGCCATGCGTCAAACATTTATTGACACCACCTCCCCGTAGAAGCGTGTAATTGTAAAATGCAAACTTTTACTGCGGGAAACGTCACAATTCATAAAATATTCCGGGCTATTAGTCCATGGTCGAATAGATTTCACATTCAAAGCCAAATTTTGTCATTAGTCCGGAGCTGTGCCCTTAGAGTATATAATAGCCAATGTAGCAGCGAGTATTGGCTCGCACAAAGCTTAACAGAATTTACTGTGGTTGGGAGGACTTCAATAAACCAGACGAATACGGACGATAGTGTGATCAATATATCCGCTGACAAGGGAAATGAAACGGTAGTTCTGTATGTGACCGACTAACACAGTATTATTAAAGACTTATTAGATCCACAGACATATAGGAAACTGTTTAAAGACCTCACTGACAAAGCTTTTAGAACTGTTATCCGCGTGATACAAAAATGTTCCATATCGAACAGAGCGTTGAGAAAAATCCGTTCAATTGAGTTACGCTACCATCAAGAATTTATTGGTGCATAAAATACATATTCCTGTGAGATGTATAGACAGTGCCACTCATTTGTCCACCTACTCGATTTTTAAGTTCTTGACAACATTACGTCGGCCGATCGAACTCCTGTATCAAAAATTCGGCACATTTTATCAGTCTATTAAGCAGATGGAGAACATATGAGTTAGCTTTGGTGTGATATCACGAACTATGGCACTGGTCGATGACATGTTGCCACAGCTGAGCTGGATTTTTCCTTTCCTTCCGATATTGCAGAACTGTTTCAATATTGCCTCACGACCACGTACTTCAAATGGAACCAATTCTATGGCCGCGCGGGATTAGCCGAGCGGTCTAGGGCGCTGCAGTCACGCACTGTGCGGCTGGTCCCGGCGGAGGTTCGAGTCCTCCCTCAGGCATGGGTGTGTCTGTTTGTCCTTAGGATAATTTAGGTTAATTAGTGTGTAAGCTTAGGGACTGATAACCTTAGCAGTTACGTCCCATAGGATTTCACACTTATTTGACCAATTCTATGAACAGAGGGATGGCGTGGCTATGGCGAGGCACTTAAGGCAGGTGATAGTCAACTTCTTTGTGGAAAAATTCGAGGAGCAGGTATTGGAAATTGCCAAAAACAAGCCAAGTATTTGGTTCCGCTATGTCGTTGATAAATTTGTTGAGAAATGGCAGTGAGGAACTAGGTCGGAACTAGTCCGGAGATTCAGTTTACCGTGGAGGAGGAGGCAGGTGGAAGATTACGTTTTCTTGATGTGCTGATTGTCAAGAGAGAAGATGGTACCTTAGGCCAGAGAATCTACTGAAAAGCCACGCGCACAGGCCTTTAACTAGATCGGAATTCGAAGCACAACCTACAACAAAAGCGAGGCATCATAAAAACTTTCGCGGACAGAGCAAGGAACATCTGCGAACCAGAGCTGCTTGACGCGTAATTGGAACACCTTACCAATGCTTTGCTCAAGAATAGTTGCTCGTCCTCTGAGGTAAGAAGACCGTTAAGACCGCATGGCATAGCGATGCACAAGCATTTGCATAAACTAAAGTTTTCTTGAATTTCATTAAAGGTGTTACTAACAGAACAGAAAAAAGTTGGAGAAAACTAAATGTCGCAGTAATCTACAAACCCACCCGGGAAACACAGGATCATCTAAAATTGGCCAAAGATGCTCGCAATCTGCTGAAAAAAGCAGTAATTTATAGGATTCCGTATATTTGTGGCAAGTGCACATGGCCACTACAAAAAGAGCGGTCAAAAAACGACTACAAGAGCACAAGGACAACTGATAAAGGGAAGAGAGCTACAGATCAGCTGTTGCGGTACGTGATTTGCAGCCACAATCATTTTGATAGGACTCAAGTACTGGCAGTTATAAGCGGACATCATGAAAGGTCATAAAATGCTACATTGCACTAGATGGTGGACTTACAAAGAATCTACTCGTTAAAACATTCTGCATCTTTATTCTTCATGTCTACATATTTACTTCTCAACCTAGTCACTCTGGCGACGAAGACATTTCTCACAACGTTTGTTGACGGTGCTACTATCTCATCACCATCAAAGCGAAGCCCACGAATGTGTTCTTTCAGTTTTGGATACAGAGAAAAAAGAATGGGGCCAAGGGGGACTGTAAGGACAGTGACTGATCACGGTGAACACAGAGGGGTCGGATTGTTGCAAATGTCGGAGCACCCGCGACTGGTCTGACATTGTCCTGTTAAAGGACAGCGTGCTCTACGTGGGCACGTGCGAACTCATCGACTACCAAATTTGCTTACAGCGCGCAGTTTCTCACACCGAGACGTAGTCACGTTGCACACCGCCATATTACACGCTACAATTCAGAGCTCTCCAACGGAAAAAAGCTGCAAGGAGATATGCATTAAGAATAAAGATGTAGAATTTTAATAACGTTTCTTTTATTTAAAAATAAATGCTTTGAGAGCTTTCACATCAAAAATTCGGAGGCGTTATTTTCATCATGCCTTCTTAAACCGTTACTCGTGTAAGGTCAAAATACTACAGCAGAACGGGTGGATTCTTTTCCTGTTCAGGAACCATCATTGGACTTTAATGTTTTGAAGAATCCACGACAGATTGAGCTTGTAAATGAATTCTGTCTATATAGCTTGCAACTTTGCCTAAGTTTATAAAGCTAAATCAAAGTCTGAATGGCTACTGTGAGGCTAGACAGTGCTGTCAGAACTTGATCGCGTTATATTTTAAGCCTGTTTTACAATATGTCTGTTGGTTTAAAAAGTGTGTCTTTCTTCTACGTAGTCAGTTGCCACCCCAGAAAAAGTATTGCAGATCTACAACGGAGTTTTCGAAGGAAAAGACCTGAAGGAGTCTGCAGGTATGAAGACAGTCGCAGTAACTTCTCTTTTCAATAATATTCAGGCCACAGTACCGCGAACATTCACTCGTCTTTGGTTGACGACATAACAACTGCTTTCTGAAATCAAATCAAACAGAGTGGCGTTGCAACATCACTTATTGTTTCATACAGATAGTCGCAACATGAAAGACGAAAAATCAGCTGATGTTTATTTAGTATTTTATTTAACGGCGTTACTTCCAGCAGTCGTCTGCTACCACGAGTTGTTACACAATCAAGCTTCACAAATAGACTCATACATCGAACACACACACACACACACACACACACACACACACACACACAGGCCAAAATTGTCGCAGAAATACGTTGTTGTGTCAGATATACATTAAATTATTCTGAGTTCCCTGCTCCGACCGAGGTACTCGGGAGATTTTCCTAGTGTACGGAGCGAATGCAGGAAATGCAAGTCCACTCCAAACCATTCCGAATTACGATCCTCTCCGTCCCACTCCGAGTCTGTTGGGACATTTACCTGTAAGGAACAAGGTCTTACAACAGCTCATCCTGCACTCAGTAGGAAATGAAAGATAAGAAAAAAAAAATTATACGTATTCAACACTTCTGAATTTTTGTCTATGGCATATTGTCACAGAATTAAAAAGTAAAAATTGTCCCGATCCCCTGTTGTCTCAAAATAATTAAAAATAGTTTAGATCCTCTGCGTATGACCAAGGTGTCCAGAAGGTTTCACTTGGCTGTAAAGCAGGTGGTGCAACTGGCAATCCCCTGCATAGTATTCCCAGTTGGGACCCCCGTCACTGCACTGCCATCGCACGCCTGGTATTTACCTACTGTGTCCCTGACTCACTAGCGGTTCATTCATTGAACTACCTGCTCTATTCTTAAGGGCGAAAAATGAAAAGTACTGAAAAACGCACAGTCGCTGGGGGGTACTGTGTATTATTAAACAGTACTGTTGCTCATTCAGCTTTTTTTTAATTAAATATTTACTGTATCGTCTTGGCCCTTATTTTACCTACATACGTGTTCTTAGCGCAATAGCTTACGTTGTTTAACTTTATTTGTCTTTTGCTTTAAAACTGTGGTATTTTATTTGATAATCTTACTGAGTAGAACGACTGAAAGAGAGCGTATGCGTTTTGTGTGTGCAATTTACACTTACCTCTGACACGCAGAATTTGAATCGAGCATTTTGGCAGAAAATCTATCTAGTGAGAAATATGGACATTTTTGAGAGCTGCTAATATACTGCTCCTCGCGATTCATTGTAACCATGTTCACTTTAGTTGAAGTGTGCTTTAATTCAGTTGTCATTAGAAACAGTATGTGACAATAGTTAAGTTCGGAAACACGGAAGTGATGTATCAGTGTTTTATCTGACGACAATTGTGCAGCACGCCGTTATCATAATAACAGGAACCATGGCTGCATGAGATCAGTTGTGTGGTATCGATAGTTCCGATGCCACAGCGTAGGTGCACGCTCTTAGATTGCACTACGATAGCAGAGGAACTACGCCGACCACAGCGCCCTCTAGCCGACGCTGTGGAGCTCAATGAGCGCAGCTCGGCTTTCACCCCCAGCTTATCAAGAGCAGACGACCTAGCAACTTAGCTTCTGCTTGTAGGGGACTAGCCATTACAGACTTTGCCTTTGTAATTTCTAGAAACTGTTAGATTTGATTCATGAACGGCTTCGCACCTACGTGCTCATCTGTACCAAAAGTTAAGTAATATGTTTGTATATGTTTATACACCAGTAAAGGTGCTTTAACTTTCCTTGCAGTACCGAAGTGCTTTACCTCACCCGCTCCTACTCCCTTCCTTCATTTGGCCTATTTTGCAGATCTCAGGAGCAGAACCACGCGCCGCCTTCCGGGCAGGATACAAAAAGTTCGACAATCAAAAACAAAACAAAAAAAAAGTTCAAATGTGTGTGAAATCTTATGGGACTTAACTGCTAAGGTCATCAGTCCCTAAGCTTACACATTACTTAACCTAAATTATCCTAAGGACAAACACACACACCCGCGCCCGAGGGAGGACTCGAACCTCAGCCGGGACCAGCCGCCACAGTCCATGACTGCAGCGCCTGAGACCGCTCGGCTAATCCCGCGCAGCAGTTCTACAATCATCGGATTTGAAATTTACGTTTACCACAACGCGAGCTAAGTTAAAAGGAAGCAATAAAAGGAGTAACCAGAGATAACGCGAACAATTTTTTGGATTGTTGTCTGCGGGAAAAACAACGAACGCTTATCCTCGACACAATCAATTATTTCATTAAAAGCAGTCTTGATGGCGAACAGAATTTTTGTGGGCAACGAAGTGAAAATTAAACAGATGCATGTGACATTCGCGTATTATATGCATTGCGCGTGAGTAGTAAAATAAATTTGCACACTTTCGTAAAACAAACTTGCAATGGGCGTGTACTGTTTACTCTATTAACCGTATTTTGTCCTAAGTGATCATCAGACTCCTAACCTAGCATCCGTCCATGCTTGTTTAACCTTTCAGTACGTCGCAAACTGCTATACGAGGGATTCCCAGAAGCAGGTGTAGCGGCGGTCGCAGACTTTATTGCTCCATCACTGATGCTACGTCATCCCAAGGGTATTGTCTTTGACATCTCTCTCGTATCTCACAGAGGAAAACCTTCTGTTTCTCATTTTTATCCATAATTTAGCTTGTCACACATGTTCATCGCAATGTGTATGTTAAAGAGAATGAAGTAGCCTCGTAACTAAAGAGTCTGTGGTGTTATTCACTGGTTGGCTGCCGAATCTTGACATATACGTTCCATAAAATTCAAGGTTACCATCTGGCCATCTGCATCATTTGAGGTACCTTTATTCAGTCGTGTGGAACTATTGTTAACTTAAGTTGTACTGGTATGAGTATTTGCACGGACCTCTGCCAAGACCTGAATGTACTGCCCCCAATTTAATGAACACGTGCAGCACAACCATGTCGTAACAGATCGTGAGGACGACCTATACTCGCTGTCATCCTCGACAGAATAAATTCCATTTACATGCAAGGTATTCTGTGTAAATGATAGCCTTCGTTTCCAATTTTATTATTATTAGCTGACAACTAAATTTAAACTTCTTCTGTAAGAAATACCAATATGCAGCAGCAACTATATATGGGAAGGGGCAAATAAAAACGTGCCATGCACGAGTGGTATCGATCGGATCTGAATCTGTGGCAGCATTAACGGAGAAGGAAAAGACCTACATTTACTTCCAACAGGATGAAGCAACTGCCCCTACAGCAGGCCAAACTTTGGGGCACATTTACACAATCTTCAATCCTGACAGAGTTGTTAGCAGAATTCTGATCACGGCGCTACCTGGCCACCCAGGTCACCTGAACTGTCAGTGTGCCATTACTTCGTTTAGAGAGCCTCAAGTCTAAGCTGTAACGTAAGGCGTATACAAAGCGTTAGTTACCCCCTAAATACAGAACGCTGGTCACCACGGAGCTCAAAAGATGGTATACGACCGGTAGCAGGTTGTGGTATGGTGCTACACAGATGAATTAATTGTTGGCAGTGCCGGCCGCTGTGTCCGAGAGGTTCTAGGCGCTTCAGTCCGGAACCGCACGACTGCTACGGTCGCAGGTTCGAATCCTGCCTCAGGCATGGATGTATGTGATGTTCTTAGGTTAGTTAGGTTTAAGTAGTTATGAATCTAGGGGACTGGTGACCTCAGATGTTGAATCCCATAGTGCTCAGAACCATTTGAACCATTTTGTTGGCAGTGCGGTGGTGTGCCTTTAGCAGACAGCTACGTACAATCAGCACAGTAAGGTAAGTCGATGTGGAGACGTGATAGAGTGAATAAAGTAGAGGATTTTTTGGCGCGCTAACGCGTACTGTTCAGAGGAAGCCATGTAATACGGCCTAAGAATAGTGATCGTAACAATGATCCTAACCGTCTGAGACTGGAATAGAGTGCCACGCCTTGTTCCAAAACCAACGGGAATTGCTGCTGTCGCCGGCCGGGGTGGCCGAACGGTTCTAGGCGCTACAGTCTGGAACCGCGCGACCGCTACAGTCGCAGGTTCGAATCCTGCCTCGGGCATGGATGTGTGTGTTGTCATTAGGTTAGTTAGGTTTAAGTAGTTCTAAGTTCTAGCGGACTGATGACCTCAGATGTTAAGTCCCATAGTGCTCAGAGTCAATTGCTGCTGTCAATGAATGCAATTCCAGTTCAAACAGTTTCCTTTAAATCGTAGCAATGTGAACCGCATGCATTGGGCATTTCGTAACAGGAACGTATCATAAGGCCACTGTTCACAGCGGCATATTGCACGTCTTCAGTGAGCGATACAACACAGAAACTTGACTGTACAAGTGCAATTTGGTGGATCGAGTCAAACAGTTTGGTCCATCATATTGATTCCGTGGAAGATGTGACTGCATCGCATACCAAATGAGACGTTTAAATCGCAGCATGTTGAGGGCGTGGCTTAGACTGGAGGTTGTTGTACGGTGTCATTCAAGTTATTATGAACGCCAAACTTTGTGTTTAATTCAACGTCCTCGATGACCGTGTATTTTACATGATAAGTGCGCTAGGATCGCTCCCACGATGACAATAGCCGTATCCAGAAAGCTGCACGATTACTTCCGTATTTCCACGAATACTCAGGCGCTCTATCGCATGGATTCACCCGATAAATCACTTGACGTTAATCCCATAAGAATTTTCCGGAATTTTTGGAACAGTGGGCGAATCATAGCGGTTGCTGTCCCCGAAAGTTGGTCGCTTTGTGTGATGTAAAGATTAGTGAGTGGCTTCACTTGGGTACAACATAGCCGAAGAAACTTGTAGACTCCTTCTCTCCGAACAGAGAATTCTTCAGGACTTTTTTTTTTTTTTTGTCATCAGTCTACTGACTGGTTTGATGCGGCCCGCCACGAATACCTTTCCTGTGCTAACCTCTTCATCTCAGAGTAGCACTTGCACCCTACGTCCTCAATTATTTGCTTGACGTATTCCAGTCTCTGTCTTCCTCTACAGTTTTTGCCCTCTACAGCTCCCTCTAGTACCATGGAAGTCATTCCCTCATGTCTTAGCAGATGTTCTATCATCCTGTCCCTTCTCCTTACCGGTGTTTTCCATATATTCCTTTCCTCTCCGATTCTGCATAGAATCTCCTCATTCCTTACCTTATCGGTCCACCTAATTTTCAAAATTCGTCTATAGCACCACTTCTCAAATGCCTCGATTCTCTTCTGTTCCGGTTTTCCCACAGTCCATGTTTCACTACCATACAATGCTGTACTCCAGACGTACATCCTCAGAAATTTCTTCCTCAAATTAAGGCCGGTATTTGATATTAGTAGACTTCTCTTGGCCAGAAATGTCTTTTTTGCCATAGCGAGTCTGCTTTTGATGTCCTTCTTGCTCCATCTGTCATTGGTTATTTACTGCCTAGGTAGCAGATTCCTTAACTTCATTGACTTCGTGACCATCAATCCTGATGTTAATTTTCTCGCTGTTCTCATTTTTACTACTTCTCATTACCTTCGTCTTTCTCCGATTTACTCTCAGACCATACTGTGTACTCATTAGACTGTTCATTCCGTTCAGCAGATCATTTAATTCTTCTTCTCTTTCACTCAGGACAGCAATGTCATCAGCGAATCGTATCATTGAGATCCTTTCACCTTGTATTTTAATTCCACTCCTGAACCTTTCTTTTATTTCCATCATTGCTTCCTCCTCGATGTACAGATTGAAGAGTAAGGGCGAAAGGCTACAGCCTTGTCTTACACCATTCTTAATACGAGCACTTCGTTCTTGATCGTCCACTCTTATTATTTCCTCTTGGTTGTTGCACATATTGTATATACCCGTCTCTAACTATAGCTTACGCCTACTTTTTTCAGGATCTCGAACAGCTTGCACCATTTTATATTGTCGAACGCTTTTTCCAGGTCGACAAATCCTATGAAAGTGTCTTGATTTTTCTTTAGCCTTGCTTCCATTATTAGCCGTCACGTCAGAATTGCCTTTCCCGTCCCTTTACTTTTCCTAAAGCCAAACTGATCGTCACCTAGCGCATTCTCAATTTTCTTTTCCATTCTTCTGTATATTATTCTTGTAAGCAGCTTCGATGCATGAGCTGTTAAGCTGATTGTGCGATAATTCTCGCACTTGTCAGCTCTTGCCGTCTTCGGAATTGTGTGGATGATGCTTTTCCGAAAGTCAGATGGTATGTCGCCAGACTCATATATTCTACACACCAACGTGAATAGTCGTTTTGTTGCCACTTCCCCCAATGATTTTAGAAATTCTGATGGAATGTTATCTATCCCTTCTGCCTTATTCGACCGTAAGTCCTCCAAAGCTCTTTTAAATTCCGATTCTAATACTGGATCCCCTATCTCATCTAAATCGACTCCTGTTTCTTCTTCTATCACATCAGACAAATCTTCACCCTCATAGGGGCTTTCAATGTATTCTTTCCACCTATCTGCTATCTCCTCTGGATTTAACAGTGGAATTCCCGTTTCACTCTTAATGTTACCACCGTTGCTTTTAATGTCACCAAAGGTTGTTTTGACTTTCCTGTGTGCTGAGTCTGTCCTTCCGACAATCATATCTTTTTCGATGTCTTCACATTTTTCCTGCAGCCATTTCGTCTTAGTTTCCCTGCACTTCCTCTTCAACTGTACTGCCTACTGCGCTATTCCTTATAGCTGTATCTATAGCGTTAGAGAACTTCAAACATATTTCGTCATTCCTTAGTACATCCGTATCCCACTTCTTTGCGTATTGATTCTTTCTGACTAATGTCTTGAACTTCAGCCTACTCTTCATCACTACTATATTGTGATCTGAGTCTATATCTGCTCCTGGGTACGCCTTACAATCCAGTATCTGATTTCGGAATCTCTGTCTGACCATGATGTAATCTAATAGAAATCTTCCCGTATCTCCCGGCCTTTTTCAAGTATACCTCCTCCTCTTGTGATTCTTCAACAGGGTATTCGCTATTACTAGCTGAAACTTGTTACAGAACCCAATTAGTCTTTCTCCTCTTTCATTCCTTGTCCCAAGCCCATATTCTCCTGTAACCTTTACTTCTACTCCTTCCCCTACAACTGTATTCCAGTCGCCCATGACTATTGGATTTTCGTCCCCCTTTACATATTGCTTTACCCTTTCAATATCCTCATACACTTTCTCTATCTGTTCATCTTCAGCTTGCGACGTCGGCATGTATATCTGAACTGTCGTTGTCGGTGTTGGTCTGCTGTCGATTCTGATTAGAACAACCCGGTCATTGAACTGTTCACAGTAACACACCCTCTGCCCTACCTTCCTACTCATAACGAATGCTACACCTATTATACCATTTTCTGCTGCTGTTGATATTACCCGATACTCATCTGATCAGAAATCCTTGTCTTCCTTCCACTTCACTTCACTGACCCCTACTGTATCTAGATTGAGCCTTTGCATTTGCCTTTTCAGATTTTATAGTTTCCCTACCACGTTCAAGTTTCTGACATTCCACTCCCCGACTCGTAGAGCGTTATCCTTTCGTTGATTATTCAATCTTTTTCTCATGGTAACCTCCCCCTTGGCAGTCCACTCCCGAAGATCCGAATTGGGGACTATTCCGAAATCTGTTGCCAATGGAGAGATCATCATGACACTTCTTCAATTACAGGCCACATGTCCTGTGGATACACGTTATGCGTCCTTAATGCAGTGGTTTCCATTGCCTTCTGCATCCTCATGTCGTTGATCATTGCTGATTCTTCCGCCTTTAGGGGCAATTTCCCACCCCTAGGACAAGAGAGTGCCCTGAACCTTTATCCTCTCCTCCACCCTCTTTGACAAGGCCGTTGGCTGAATGAGGCTGACTTCTTATGCCGGAAGTCTTCGGCCGCCAATGCTGATTATTTATCAAAATTTAGACATTTGCAGGGATCGAATCCGGACCGATTACGTTTTGATTACGAATCAAAGATGCTACCCCAAGACTACGGGCTGTTTCGACAGGACTATGTCTATAGTTATATGACAACAGCTTGAGTTCTCATGGTGTCACTGCTGTATTATTTTGATATTTTCTGCTCTAGTTACCAATATTGTGCTGTCCTCAGAGTCTTTCGCGACGGCGTATATGAATAAAACTTTCTCGGTTTTCCAGCCACGTCAGTTCGAATAAAATGCTCGAGCTTTCGATGACCATATCCGCCATCGTCGTCAGGAGTTCACTGACTGCTGGGTGCCGTTTTTTTTCCTTTATTGTTATTTAACACCTAACATAAGGTGGGCTGGTAGCAGCACACAACGCTGCTCTTCAGCCACAAGTCTTACAAAGAAAATTCAATGGAGACACAGAATATACATAACAAATTTGCGGGGGGGAAAAAACAGTAGACACAGAAACAAATAATACATAACCATTCGCACATGGAGACACCTAAAGAAACTATTGGCACTGCACACAGACACTGATGACAGAGACAACACATGAACGATGGAGCGTGGGTGGCGAAAAACACTGAGGCACAAACACTACAGCACACACACAAAAACGATGGCGATGATCTCCGGCGCGCGAATGTCCACTTAACGTGTGTGTGTCCGGGGACCTGCCAAGAGGGGAAAAAGGTGGTGGGGGAGGAAGAGAGGAGAGCAAAGATGCCAATGCCAGAGAAGATGGTGGGAGGAATGAAAGTGTGGGGGTAGGGGAAGCCCGGGGGAGGAGGGGGTAGAAAGGGAGAAGGGAGAGAGAGTGCTCATAGGAACAAACACAGGAAGAGGGACAGAGTATCAAAGTTGGTAGGAGGGGTAGACGGAGGGGAGGAGGGCATCATCAGGGAGGGGGAGCTGGCGGAAGCCACCTTGGGAGAGGGTATGGAGAGTGGAGAGATGGAGAGCAGGTGGGACATGGAAATACAGGAGTGGCAGCGGATGAGGACAGGAGAGGATGGGAGAGACAAGTGGGTGAGGAGGATCGAGTTTATGGGAGGTGTAGAGGATCTGTATCCATTCGAGGAAAAGGAGAAGGTGGAGGAACGGAATAAGGTCGTACAGGGTCCACATGGGGGAGGGGAGGTGGATGCGTAGGCGAGGTGAAGAGCATGGCATTCAAGGATCTGAAGGGATTTGTAAAAGGTAGGAGGGGCGGAGATCCAGGCAGGGTGGACGTAGCAGAGGATAGGGTGGATGACGGATTTATAGGTGTGGAGGATGGTGGATGGGTCCAGACCCCATGTATGGCCAGAAAGGAGCTTGAGGAGACGGAGTCGTGAGCATGCCTTGGCTTGGATTGTCCGGAGGTTGGGGGTCCAAGAGAGGCGACAGTCAAGGGTGACGCCAAGGTACTTAAGAGTGGGGGTGAGTGTGATAGGATGGCCATAGACGGTGACATAGAAGTAGAGGAGGCGGAAGGAAGGGGTAGTTTTGCCTACAATGATTGTCTTGGTTTTGGAACGATTGACCTTTAAGCCGTCGGCACACAGACCGTGCTGTCGAACGTTAACGTTGAGCGTGCCAAGTTCAACATGCTGCTAAACGCTCAGGAATTATGCGACTTGTGCATACGGTACGTGGGCCCCAACGTGGTAAACGCGATCGCAACGCAATCTAGCGACAGTTGAGGGATGTTTGTAGTTCGTAAATCAAACTGTTTACTCAACAGTCGCGCGTAAAATTCCCACGTTAGCTCTATTAAAACGCAAATATCCGCCTTCGTCTATGAAATGGAAAGTACCATGTCCAATCAATAAGGACAGAGACATATAAAAGTTCCTTTACCAACAGTACAGTACTAATTTGGAATACTTCTCCGTATAATATAAACATATACAAGTAGCGCAAACTGCCCTGTAGATTAAGCCAATCGAACAAAGTTACCCCTCAAAAAAAGGTGAACGTATATTTACGTAACATCAAATATTATAGTAGATACTTATATTAAGCCGGCCGGGGTGGCCGTTCGGTTCTGGCGCTGCAGTCCGGAACCGCGGGACTGCTACGGTCGCAGTTTCGAATCCTGCCTCAGGCGTGGGTGTGTGTGATGTCCTTAGGTTAGTTAGGTTTAAGTAGTTCTAAGTTCTAGGGGACTTATGACCTAAGATGTTGAGTCCCATAGTGCTCAGAGCCATTTGAACTTATATTAAACTAACAATAAAGTATCAGAACCTAATAAAAACGCGAATGTTAGAAATAAAAATTTAGGAGTGTCCAGACGCGATCCTACGCTCCAACTACGAAACCAATGCCAGACAGTTACGCTACTCATTACGCCAAACCAACACAAATAGTGATCTTAATCAAAATATGTTAGCCTTTGCAGAGGACCTTATCGTAGCTATGTTACTAATTGAAATTTAATTTTAACAGATTATACCAAGAACAATGCGTTTTGGGTGGATCTTCAGTGTGTCGCTGCCTTCAAATAGCCTACTCGCATAATACGCAAGTTACAATAATTCCTTTGCCATTAATATAATGTTTATCGTTATTTTATTGGAACGAATCACGCAGTTGACAACGGGGTTTCCAGTGATTCTGAATTTTCTGGTGCTCAGAAACGGCATATATACGTATAAGCTTGGAATGAATGCCAATGTGGCGCCTCACAACTCTGTAGTGAAGGGAGACGGCGTGCGTGTAACGTAGGTTGGCGTTGTGCCACCTCATTGGTCAACGCTCAGACGCACGCTCAGGGTATCTGACATGCCAGATATTGCTCTGCACGTTCGGAAAGTCTTCCGAACGTGCTATTCCACGCTATGACGTCAGAAACTCGGCACGCTCAACGCTCAACGTTAGGATGCACGGTCCGTGTGCCGACGGCTTAAGCAACCACTGGTTGCATCAAGTGGTGAATCGGTCAAGATGAGACTGGAGAAGGTGTTGGTAGCACTGCAGGGTGGGGGCGAGGGCAAGGAAGGCGGTGTCATCGGCGTACTGGAGAAGGGGGATGGGGGTGAAGGCGGCTGCATGTCCGCTGTATACAAAAGGTACAGAAGAGGGGAGAGGACGGAACCTTGGGCACACCAGCGGAGGGGAAGAAGGTGTAGGAATCCGTGTTATGGATGGTGACGTAGGAAGGACGTTGGGAGAGAAAGGACCCGATCAGACGGACGTAGTTAATAGGAAGGGCGAAGGTTTGGAGCTTGAAGAGGAGACCGGAATGCCAAACACAGTCATAGGAGCGTTCGAGGTCGAGGGAGAGGAAGATAGCGAAGCGACGGGAATTAAGCTGTTTGGAGAGGAGATCGGTGAGGTGAAGGAGAAGGTCATCGGTAGAGGACAGCCGAAAGCCACACTGGGTAAAGGGAAGGAGGCGGCGCTGGCGGAGATGCTGGTGGATGCGTCGGACCTTGCTGATGACCGAGGTAAGGCTGATGGGATGATAGGAGGAGACCAGGAGCGGTGTTGCGTTTCATGCGTAGTGTAGCGATGAGATCCTGAGTAGTGATAGGGGCATTGAGTTCGGTGTGTGCAATGTTGTCCAAGTACTGGAAACCAGGGGCGAGGAGAGGGACAGAGGTGTCAGTTTGATCGCGGACATCCGGGAAGAGGGAGTAATCGAACTGGGGATCGTCGGGGATGGTAAAGACATCAGAAAGGTAAGAGGCAAAGTGATTGGCCTTACTAAGGTTATCAGGGAAGGGGTGATCATCATAAAGGAGAGGGTAGTAGGGAGGGGGCTTAGATCCGGTAAGACGGCGGAAGGCTGACCAGTACTTGGACGAGGTGATAGGAAGTGTAGCAGTAAGATGGGTGTATGTCTTTCGAAAGCCCCGGCGTTTCGTAGTCGCGAGCAAGTTTCGGTTGTGTCGTTGCAGCTGCCGGTGGCGTCGTAGTGTGTCCGGGTCACGCGTGTGAAGGAAGGCATGGTAGAAACGGCGGCATTCACGGAGAAGGAGGACGGCCTGTGGGGGTAAAATCGGACGGTGGGGGTGGATGGTGACGTAGGAAGGAGCAGAGACAGATGCGCGACGCGGGAGCGGCAGTTTCAAACGTGACGCCTGCCCCTGGCGCCACCAGACATCACCGGTGCTGCCACGGGCAATAGCTCTGGTAACTGCCCGGGTCGACTTACGCGCGCGCGCCTCGTTGGATCTATCTGATTGGCTGCTGATGATGTCATCATGCCTATATAAGTGGGAGACCATAACAGCCCTGGCATCACCCCCTGGTTGCTCCTCTCCTCTCTGATCCCCGGCCCCTGCCACGTCTTCACCGTTGTGTCCCCCCTACCCTCCATCTCTACACCCTACATCTCCTTTCCCAAGGTGGCTTCCATCAACTCCCCCTCCCGGATGATGCCCTCTCTCCCTCCATTTATCCCTCATATCAACTCAGATCCTCACTCCCCCTCCTTTCCTCTGTCCTTTTCCCGTGCTCCCTCTCCCCCCCTTCCATCCTTTTTCTCCAACACCTCCCCTCTCTTTGCCCCCTTCTCTCCTCTGAGTCCTTTTACATTTTCCTCCTCTGCCTCCTCTCATTCCGTTTCGCGTCTGCCCTTCTCCCCCTTTATAAGTCCTCTCCCTCCTTGGTTCCCCCCCTTTTCGTTTTTTCCTCTCCTCCCTTCTAGTTTCTCCCCCTACTCCAGGTCCCCCCCCCCCCATCTGCCTTGGATCGGGAGTGCCATCTTTGTGCCGCCTTTTTCGTGCAGTGTTTTGCAGTGTGTTTTTCCAGTGCGTGCTCCGTGTTGTGTCTTTTGGGAAGTGTAGCGAACAGCCATCAAACTGTCGCTGGGTGTGCTTTTTATCACTTGCGAACAGACACCAGACTGTCGCCATGTTTTTTTAATTGTGTGTCTACTATGTTACTTGTCTGATTTCTGTGTATTTTATCAACATTGCCGTCCCCTTTTGCTTTCTGTTTTAACTTTCCGCATTTTTACGCCATTTTCCACTTTAAATCACCATTTTATCGCCTGTTTTTACTTGTTTCTTTCTTCTTCCTTTTTTTAAAAAAAGTTTGTAGGCTGTAGAGCAGCGTAGTAAGCTGCTGCCAGCCCGCCCCCTTCGGGGGGGAATTGAAAATCAATAAAGAAAAAAAAAAAACAGCCCTGGCAGTCAGTGAACTCCTGACGACAATGGCGGAAATGGCCATCGTAAGCTCGAGCATTTTATTCGAATTGACGCGCCTGGAGAACCGAGAACGTTTTATTCAGTTTTATGCTAACCTTACGTCCTGTAAAAGACTTCCGACAGTGAGATTGCAATGTATCTACCTCCCGATTTCTTATCCCCATATAATCTTTAACGGAACTCCGGAAGGCTCGAAGTTGATCAGACTGCTGAAACACATTCAGTACGTTAATTATGCGGAGATATACCTTCAACTGTACGTTTTGAGAGCGTTTCTCTTGAAGAAACTCGTCAGTCTAGCTAAATTACTTTGAAATGGATTCAAAACAGTCTCAGAAATGTAAAATTTATCTGTAATGCTAAACTGTATCGCTAAGAATATGACCATCTTCGAACCATTTATACCATGATGGTAGGTGGTGTTGGTGAAAGGAGCATGTACGTACGTGTCACTTTCCAGGGTCGTATCTAGAAGTATCAGGGGTCCCACGTCACTTCACACGCCTCACACCATTATAGAGCCTCTCTCACTTGAGAGTCTCTAGCTAACTTGCATTGTCTATGGGTTCATGAGGTTGTCTCCATACCAGTATACGTCCATCCGCTCGATTCTATTTGAAACGAGACTTTTCAGACCAGGCAACACGTTTCCAGTTACCAACCGACCAATGTCGGTGTTGACGGGCCCAGGCTAGGCATAAACCTTTGTGTCGTGCACAAGTGGGCCTTCGGCTCCGAAACCCCATGTCGATGATGTTTCGTTGAATGAATCGCACGCTGACACTTGATGATGGCCCCGCAGTGAAATCTGCAGCAATCTACGGAAGGGTTGCACTTCGTCACGTTGAACGATTCCCTTCTGTCGTCGTTGCTCCCGTTCTTGCAGGATCGTTTACCGTTCGCAGCGATGTCGGAGATTTAATGTTTTGCCGGATTCCTGATATTCACGATACACTCGTGAAGTGGTGGAAAGGGAAAATCCCCGCTTCATCGCTACCTCGAAGGTGCTGTGTCACATCGCTCGTGCGCCAACTGCAGCACCTGATTCCAACTCACTTAAATCTTGATAATCTGCTGTTGTAGCAGCAGTAACCGATTTGACAATGGCGGCAGACACTCCTTGTCTTATATAGGCGTTGCAGACCGCAGCGCAGTATTCTGCCTGTTTACATATCTCTCTACTTGAATACGCATGCTTATACCCGTTTCTTTGTCGCTTCAGTGCATAAAATGCAGTACAAAAGTTGAATGAACACAGCTTTGCACTAAGGAAGGTTATTTTCATAACTCAGATACAAAGACAAATGCAGCAGCCTGGCCGCCCGGAGTAGCCGCTCGCTGTCAAGTTGGTGTAAGTTACATTAAGTAGTGTGTAAGCCTAGCGATCGATGGTCTCAGCAGTTTGGTCCTATAGGAGCTTACCAGAAAAATTTCCAAAATTCCAACATCCTGGCAAAGAGCAGGAAGTCATTTGTCAGTATGAGAACTGATGCCGCATGTGACTGAGATAGTGTGGCTAAATAAAGTACTCTATGAGCTAATATTAAATAAAATAAATGAGGGAGAGGGCGAGAGTGTGCTGTCGCAAAATTCCGAAAATTTGCATATATTTTGCAAATTTGAATTTACGCACCACTTGGTACTACCGCCAAATTTTGCTATTAACAGTGCGAAACACTATCTACTTATTCCTTCTGAGTCACTGACAATAATGGCTTGAGTTCAAAGTTGGACCTCATATTGGAAACACTGATGGCCAACGGCTAAGACAGCTTTTGGAGAAACAGTGTACTGGAAATGCAAACAAGAAGGAAGAACCTTTCGTTATTAAAGTAACTGACAGCATCATTAAATTCCTGCCGTTAAATAGTTCTAGACTACAGTATATAAAAACCTATCATGGACGAGCTTGAACGCCCTTACAATACGGGACTTTGTGAAATGGTACGTGGTTGTGATAAATTGTATATAGGCGGCGCTGAACGAAAACAATAAGCCAGTAAAATCCATGGTACGCACACACTTTAATACAGTGCGATATCTCCTATGGCGAAAGATAGGGAGGACTATTGCCACAGGTAGATTTTAATAACAATGTTACATTTATAGAAGGGATGTCCAAAAAACAATTGAGATCAGAAAGAATGAACGCAGTTTCAATTGAAATGGAAGCTATAGGCTTCCAAATTCGTGGGTTTTCGCCTTCAACCATGATCCACAAGGAATACAGACATTTGCCAGGAGGTCATCCTTTAAGTATGACAACCATAATCTTTGCAAAATTCTCCACTCCTTCAGTACCATCCACAATACCTTCCTTGTGGTGATTTCGCATTAGCGAAATCCTGAGTCATTTTCAATAATAATACACTTCATAGGGAAAAAAATCTTGTATATGTGTGCACTATAGTGGTACTCGATGAGTTCAGTCACCATGAGGTTCCAGAAAACTCCTAAGAAAAAATGCATGGAGAATCCGTAACTCCGAGATCTGGTGATGTTTTAAGAGAAACAGGTCGCGACCAAATTAACAATATTGCATCTTCAATAACAACGGCCACGAAGGCCTACAGGCTTATAATATGATGAAATATATTCCAAGGAAACTTTTTCTTTTAGTTACCTGGTTTCATGCGGACCGCCACGAATTCCTCTCCTGTGCTAGCCTCTTCATCTCAGAGTAGCACCTGCAACCTACGTCCTCACTTATTTGCTGGATGTATTCCAGTCTCCATCTTCCTCTACAGTTTTTACCCTCTACAGCTCCCCGTAGTGCCATAGAAGTCATTCCCTCATGTCTTAGCAGATGTCGTATCATCCCGTCCCTTCTCGTTCTCAATGTTTTCCACATATTCCTTTCCTCTCCGATTCTGCTCAGAACCTCCTCATTCCTGACTTTATCAGTCAAGGTTATTTTCAACATTCGTCTGTAACGCCACATCTCAAATGCTTCGATTCTCTACTGTTCCGGTTTTCCCACAGTCCACGTTTCAGTACCATACGATGCTGTGCTCTAGACATACATTCTGAGAAATTTCTTTCTCAAATTAAGGCTTGTGTTTGATACTAGCGGAGTTCTTTTGGTTAGGAATGCCACTTTTGGAATTGCTAGTCCGCTTTTGGTGTCCACCTTTGTCCGTCCGTCTTTCATTAGTTTGCTGCCTAGGTAGTGACCATCAAGTCTGATGTTAAGTTTCTCGCTGTCCTCATTTCTGCTACTCCTCATTACTTTCTTCTTTCTTCGATTTACTCATAATCCATATTCTGTACTTATTCGAAAGCTCATTCCATTCATGAAATCAGGTAATTCTTCCTCAATTTCACTCAGGATAGCTATGTCATCAGCGAATCGTATCACTGATATTCTTTCTCTTTGAATTTTAATTCCGCTCCTCAACCTTTCTTTTATTTACATCATTGCTTCTTCGATGTCCAGATTGAACAGTAGGGGTGAAAGACTACATCTCTGTCTTACAACCTTCTTAATCTGAGCACTTCGTTCTTAGTTGTCCAGTCTTACTATTTCCTCTTGGCTCTTGTACATATTGTATATTACCCGTCTCTCTCTTCCGCCTTTTCTCTTAAACTTCATCCTACTTTTCGTCACCACTACATTGTGATCTGTGTCTATATCTGGTCCTGGGTACGCCATACAACCCAGTATCTGATTCCGGGTTATCTGTCTGACCATGATGTAATCTAACTGAAATCGCTCCGTATCACCTGGCTTTTCAAAGTTTACCTCCTCCTATTGTGTTTCTATTACTATCTGAAATTTATTACAGAACTCCATTAGTCTTTCTCCTCTCTCATTCCTTCTCCGAAGCCCATAATCTCCTGCAACTTTTCCTTCTGCTCCTTCCCCTACAACTGCATACCAGTCACCCAGACTATTAGATTTTCACTCCCTGAATGTACTGTGTTATCCTTTCAATATCCTCATATACTTTCTCTGTCTCTTCATCTTCAGCATCCGACGTCGACATGTATACCTGAACTTTCGTTGTCAGTGTCGGTGTGCTGTCGATTCTGACAAGATAAAATCTATCACTGAATTGTTCACACTCTCTGCCCTACCTTCCTATCCATAAGGAATCATATTCCCGTTATACTATTTTCTGCAGATGTTTGTCCTAACTCTGTACCCATCTAACCAGAAATCCTTGTCTTATTTCCATTTCACATCACTGACCCCATTTAAGTCTAGATTGAGCCTTTGTATTTCCCTTTTCAGATTTTCTAGCTTCCCTGCCACGTTCAAGCTTCCGACATTCAGGCGCTGACTCGTAGAAAGTTTTCCTTTCGTTCGATTTTGAATCTTTTCCTAATGGTAAACTCCCCACTGGCAGTTCCCTCCAGAAGATCCGAGTGGGGGGCTATTCCGGAATCTTTTGCCAATGGAGAGACCGTCTTGATACTTTTGTAATTACAGGGAACATGTCTTGTGCATGCACGTTATGTATCTTCAATGCAGCGATTTCCATTGCCTTCTGTATACTCATGCCGTTGATCATTGCTGAGTCTTCCGATTTTAGTGACAGTTTCCTACTGCAAGGACAAGACAGTGATCTGAACCCATGTCCGCTCCTCCGCCCTCTTTGACATGGAAGTTGGCAGGGTGAGGCCATCGATGCTGATTATTAATCAAAATTTAAGCGGTGGCGGATTTCGCACCCAGGGCCGAACACGTTTTGAATAATAATCAAATACCTAATCCACGGGTGCTATCGGAACTCAACTACAGGAGCAGTTTTATGGCTGGGTTGCAATTCTTGCAGAAAACGTACAAATCCATCTTAGCTCCCACGTCACTCCAGTGGTAGAGAGGCATCAAATCAAGATTAAATGGTGCAACACATCTGATCACTATGGTGTTTATACATCTTTTATTCCCCTCAGTATTTCGTAAACTGATTTGTCTGAAATTAGTAAAAGTTATTTTCAGGTCGCTTTTTGAAATGTTTGCCGAGCAGTGCTGTGCCCGTTTTCGATATAAGTGTTACGTGTCAAGTCACTGGAATACTGACAGGGTTGAAGCCTATACACACTGTAGCTCAAAGTGTAGATCGAAGATTCAAGATTATAGGGGAAAGAAAATATCAGGGGAAGAATAAAAGAGTACAGTACCAGACGAAGTTATCAACCATAAAGTTCGCAGATGACATTTCACTTATGACCGGAACGGAGGAAGGCTTAGATCCGTAACAAGCGATGGAAAGCATACTGAGAACTGATATGGAGGAACAAAGCAGATGAAGTTGGCCAAGAGTACTAGAAAGGAATATTACGGAGTACTTGTATGGAATTGAGAAAAAAAAAGCAACAATAAGCCTACCGCCCCTTTTGCTATACTCAGTGGTTGTATTTTCTTTACGTAACTTTTTTCGAGAGTCCTGGAGTCATGTCGCATGTGTGAATCAGCGTGAAATTGTTATAACTTTGTCTGTCCATCCTTTTTTTTTTAGTGGCAATCTCGTTTACCTCTGCCAACATCTTCATCTGTGCCACCTCTTCATCTCAGAGTAGCACTTGTAACTTACTTCCTCAATAGTTTGTGGATGTATTACAATCTCTGTCTTGCTCTACAGCTTTTACTATCTACAGCTCCCTCTGGTACCATGGAAGTTAATTCATAATGCGTTAATAGATGTCCAATAGTTTTGTCCCTTCGTCTTGTAAGTGTTTCCCGTAGATTCCTTTCCTCTCCAGTTATTCGGAGAACTTCCTCATTCCTTACCTTAGCAGTCCATCAAATTTTCAACATTCCTCTGTAACACTACATCTCAGATGCTTTGATCTCCTTCTTTTGTGGTTTTCTCACAACCCGTGTTTCACTACCATACAATGCTGTTCTCCAAACATACATTTTCGCAAATTTCTTCCTAATTTGAGGCCTATGTTTGATACCAGTAGACTTCGGTTGGACAGGAATGCCAATTTTGGCAGAGCTATTCTGCTTTTTATGTCCTTGCTCCGTCCGTCATGGGTAATCCTGGTGCCCAGCTAGCAGAATTCCTTAGCTTCATCTACTTCGTGAATACCAATCCCGATATTAAGATTCTCGCTATTCTGGTTTCTTCTACTTCTCATTACTTTCGTCGTTTTTTCGATTTCCTCTCAATCCATATTCGGAATAAAGACACTTCGACTGATAAATTTATAAGTAAACTGTCGAAGTATTCGCACTAAGGTTCCGGAATTTACTGCCCTCCGGGAAAGTCCTCGCGCTCAGATTATTCTCGAGGCCGAGGGCTGGCTGAATTCCGAAGCGAGTCAAGAAACGCATATCGGAATGACAGATTAGGGGCCGTAGGAGGGGTAGTGTTCATTGCAGTTGACAGAAATATTGTGAATGTGGGGCTCTATAAGGTTCGAGTGACATCGACTTTGAGTGTGACAGAGAAGTTATGTGGACGCGTATAAAAGGTGTAGGTGGAACCAAGTTAATTGTTGGATACGCCTTCATGATGTCATTAAACCAACTACGACTACAAAAGTTAACAAATCGGCCAAGAAGGCTAGGAGAGTATTTCTGCTAGACAGAGCAGACCAGCAGTTGTTAGCATCTCACTCAGACAGTGAACTGATATCACGTAGTTCCAGTAAGATGGATGTAGAGGAATTATGGACAAAGTTTAAGCAGACTTAAAATCGTGATCTGGAGAGATATGTGCCTAGTAAGTGGATAAAGGATGGAAAAGTTCCACTTTGGTCTAATAACGATATTCGGAGGATACTGAGGAAGCAGAGGCTGATGCAGCCTCTATTCAGACCTTTGCACGAAGCATACAACAACTACCACCGTCGTAACTTAACAAAAGACCTCGCAGAGAACCCGAGGAAATTCTGGTGTTATGTAAAATTCCTAAGCGGGTCTAAGGCTTTCATTCAGTCCCACGTTGACCAGTCTGGTGTGGCAGTTGAAACAAAACGAAAGCCGAAGTTTTAAATTTCTCGTTCAAGAAGTCGTTCACACAGCGAAATCATACAAACATAGCTTCGTGCTTGCCAAACACTATATTGGCCAATAAGATCACAAAATCTCTCCCCAATTGAGAATATCTGAAGCATTACGAGAAATACCCTCCAAGCAGCTCGGGATTTGGACTATCTAGTGCTGTATTTGGATAGAATAGGCACTATATCTGTAGGGAGGACCTCCAGCAACTCTGTGAACTATGCAAAACTAAGTAACTGCTTGCATGAGGGCCTTGGGCGGTCCTATGCTTTATTAACTTGCTCAATGGGTGTAGCCCTTCCTTTTGAATAAATCATCCATTGTTCTGAAACTGTAACCGTCTACTTTGCTGTACTTGTACGTCACATCTACCAGTTTCCGTCCCATAGTTCCTTCGTGGTGTGTCCTTTTTCATCTTAGAGTGTGTATCGATACCATGCATCGTAATTAATGCGTTAGTATTGTTCTCATAAGGCATGCGATATACATAAAGCGAAAATCTTTATCATTACAACGGTACAACGTGCAATCACGTAAGAATAGCATCCTGCAGAATGCTAAGAATTTGACGAAATCGGAGTGACACCCTTTAGCTCGAAGTCTAGGTCCTAAATCAAATCCCAAAGAAGTACAAATGCTAGAGACGAAATTCCATGAAAATGGGAAACATTAATTTCGTATTTGAAGAAGTAACCATTGGTCGTTACCAAATGTTAAAAAACTGTAGACTTAAACGAAGTGGCAACAAAATAAACGTTAAAGCGTACTACATTCTATATACAACCAATGCTATCTGAGCCGTGGCCGGGTTGCTGGCGTCGCCTTTCGAATTCCTGGCGCCACTAGCTCCATCTGTCGTGTAATGTCTCTCTGGTTTGAGACCACAGAGATCTTTTCCCGAGATTACTGATGGGCGGAGGGGAGTGTTGTGGCGTGGCGCGTTGGGGAGTGGTAACGGAGCGAGGACGACGATGTGAGATGTCCGCCCGGCGACTAAAGCGAGCACTAGTCCAAGCGTCTTGGCCCCGAGTCCGACGATTGGTGAGGCGATTACAATCCGTGGCTGACTTCGATTGTCGTCTTCATACGTAACCTGGCCAGGCAGCCCTAGGACGTGGCACACCGAGAGGGTTGAAGCCAGTTTCGCTGTGCTGGTTTCTGGGCCCTTTGGAACCGGCAAGAGATCATCGCGATTTCTTAGCTGATATGTTTCACCGCCAGTTGGTTCCTTGAACTGTGGCTGTTGTTTGCTTTTGCCGAGTCGATACTGGCCTCATTTGTTTGTTAACAGGATGTCTTAAACTTCGCGAGCCGATGTGTTTCCTTTTCCTGAGCTGGAGCGACAACGAGTTTCTTCTAATCCGAGGCCGCCCCCCCCTCCTACCCCTCCACCGTTGCCACGCAGTACCTAGGTGGTTAGGTTTTAGCCGGCCTGCCTGCGAAACGTCTTCCACTAACAGATAAGTGACTTTGTTTGTTATACGGTCGGGTGCCCGTTTCGAGATACTTTCGAACATTGCAGACGTCATCGCTCTGTTAATTATATTGGCTTAGGTGGTGACTGCTTCTAAAAATTTGCAATTTCTGAGGCTATATAGTTGGGTTTGGCCGCATAGTTTTCTTTCGGACATTTCGCCGTCGTCGTAGAGCGGTATCTTGTAGTAACGTGGCTACACCGTTTGGCTAGTTACTGTTGCGTTCACGTAATTAACCTTGCTGTGTTAGTCTTCCTTTTGCCGGTCTGTACCCAACGAAAAGGGCCTCGGAAGGCTGGACCTCTCTTTGTAAATTTTCTTGGCCTTCCGATTTGATGTAGTCCTCTACTCCTTGCGAATAAGTCGTCTGGTACACTCCTTATGAGAAGGCAATTCAAACTCTTGGTCCCTTAACCGAAGCAGTTATTCGTGAAGACATCCATGTTTTATATTTGGTAATTTTGCGTAACTGAAGCTATTATTAAATAAGGCCTGTCTGTTTTGTGTTCGGTGATTTCATTTACCTGAAGCTGCAATTAAAGACGGCCTGCCTGTTTTCTGTTTGGTAGTTCACTTAACTGAAGCTATTATCATTTAAAGCCTGCCTGTTTTCTGGTTAGTAATTTTACTTAACTGAAGCTGTTATTAAAGAAGGCCTGTCTGCTTCCTATTTGATAATTTTCGTTAACTTATGTTGGTATTATTGAAGGACTGCTTGTTCTCTTTCAATTAAATTGAGAACTATTTCATAACATGGTTTAGCTGATGCACTTATTAATCAAGGCCTCCCTTTTTTTATTACCCTATTATTGAGACCTGATATATTACTGAGTATGTGTTGTAATTAACTGCAATCGTGATTGCCAAAGCCCTGACTATTTCAGACGTATTTATGTAAATACGGTAGTAGCAGGAAATGACTCATGATGGTACATGGGCCTAACCTTTCGCCTTACATTCCTTTATCCATAACTGTAATTTTCAGTATCCTTAACTCCTGTTATGAAATTGGTAACTTTTGTGATGCTTCGCTAGCAGTGGATTCGATAAATAACGCCAAATATTACATGGATTCTCTGTTAATACGGACTATGTAGTTTTCATCTAGAGACAGTTCTGTTAATATCTTGATTCACGTAGCCTGTAGATATCGCATTTTCTATATTATTTCAGCACTATGTCAAGAAAATTTTGTTTGCTCTGAGTTATGCCTAGCCGTGGGCCGCCATCTATAACACTTCGTGCACACTGCATCTCTTTGCATACACAATGCGAAATTTTGGCGTTGTGATTACTTGGTGCATACTACTTTTTATGTTAAATTACTTTTGTTACTTAAAACTTTATACAAGCGTGGGTCCCTATTACATTATTGATAATTGTCATGGGGCATTGAGGATCGACATATCGTTGTATCTCTTGGTACTTAGGATTTCACTTGTACCCTAGATCTAGTTGTTAGTTACTCTGTCGTAGCCAACATGAAGTTCAATCACGATATGAGAGTATGAGGCTTATATCTGCTTTGTTCATCCATACAAATTCTATGTTGTATATACATCCTGGTTGCACAGCTGGTATATTATTTTAATTCCTTAATAATCTCATAGTATGTTGTTATTTAATTTTAATTGTCACGCGTAATCATTACTATTCTGTATTTTGACCTTGGATTGCAGCCGTTCATAAGAACAGAATCTTATGACATATTTATGAGATCTTACAGCATACTGTATGTGCTCCTTCCAACAGAGTGGTTTAAATCACTGTGTGATGCGACAAATACTGTCCTATTTCATGGGTACTTAATTTTTCCTCATTGAGATCACAGAGATGGGGCCCCTCCACGCCCGCACCAACGTGGTAACCAAACCAAAAGTTTTACTGTAACCTCCGTCAACATGTTAGTTATCTAGTAAGTGGATCACAGGTGATAGATAGTGGACGAAACGCGAGTGAGGGTAGCGATTTGAAGAGCAAAGGGAAAAAATTGCCAAGGCTCGTGCCGTGGGAATAAAACCTCTGCGACAGTGGGATGGGTAGTAAGAGCAGTAGTGGCTTACTAGCTGCGATAGTTCATGCAAGGTTGGATTTGTTAGTATGGGTATCATGCATCGTTACCGTGGCAAGCGATGGCGATGTTTCCCAGTTGCTGCAGCCGCTACATTCCTGGAACAATCAAGATCGTTATATAGTAGTGGGAGATCGGCCATAGATCATCTCATTGTGTGGGGGATGTTTGGAGCTTGTCTGCATGCAGTGTACGGTACGGCTTCCCAGTGTGGTGCCAGTTATTTGGCAGTGTATTCCAGCTGGATATCCAGTAACGGCGTCTGATTAACAGGGGCTCACCTGCACCGTTTGCGTGTGTTTTATGTTTCCATCTATGGTTGTGGTCGTAGTTCCCCAGATTCAGAATAAACGGGTTCTGCGAATGTCTGGAGTTTCTGTATAGTCTTGTGGTGAGTTTGTGGATTACCTCCGTGAGAGTCTCAAGTCGGTATTCCCGGTGAAGGTCCGCGATGCGTGAGTATCGTGGAGCATTGCTTATGATTTTGAGTACTTTGTTTTGTATGAACTGCAGACGACGCAGGATTGTAGGCGCAGCGTATCCCCAGACAGGAGCTGCGTACGTCATCAGGGGTCGAATAAGTGTCATGTACATGGACCTCGACACCCTTCTATTCAGTGTGCTACGCCTGTTGAGCATAGGGTAGACCTGTTCGAGCCTCGCGCTAGCTCGGTTGGTCACGTGTTGTATGTGGTCCCCCCCAGAGTAATTTCCGGTCCAGCCAGACACCGAGGTATTTCACTTACTCACGGAAACGTATTGGGCGTGCATGTAGAGTTATTGGTCTGCAGTATCGGTGTTTGCGCAGTTGCTTCGGTCTTCTAGTGAACAGAACGGCTTCGCACTTGTCGACGTTTACTTTAACACGCCATTTCTCCAACCAAGGCTCATCCACTCTGAGTGCAGTCTATAAGCGTGACGTAATGTTTATGGTTTCCAATTTTGCGCGAGGATGGTTGTGTCATCCGCGTAGATTGCCATCGTTGTGTTGTGTGTGGTTGGGAGATCGTTTATGTAGAGGTTAAAGAGTAGGGGCCGTTGTGCCATAGACGGTCGAAAGCCTTTTCGATGTCCAGGAACACCGCCCATGTTGCTTTGTTTATGTTGAAGCCATGTGTTATATGTTGAACGACCCGTTAGAGTTGTTGTGTTGTGGAGCGGTGATTCCTGAAGCCGAATTGCTCCGGTCTCAGGATGTCATTTGTTATGCAGTGCCTAGTGATGCGTTTGAGACTCACCTTCTCAACAATCTTACTGAGCGAGCTCAGAAGGCTGATGGGTCGGTAATTTTGTGGGAGGCTGTGGTCTTTCCCCAGCTTCCTGAAGATCAGGACCTTGGCCGTCTTCCAAAAGGCGGGGAAGTGTTGGTGTTTTAGTATGGCATTTGTTATGTGTGTTAGGTATTCAGTTGCTCTATCCGTTAACTCCTGGAGGACACGGCTTTGAATGCCATCATGACAAGGGGCTTTCCTAGCAGCGGAATGCATTATAGCCCAGGAGACTCCGGCTGTGCTAGCATGTCGAATGTCGTCGAGTGATGGTTGGGCTAGAATGCGTGTAACCTCCTGGTCAGTAGCAAGTGTGAACACTGGATCTGATGGTACCAGGTTCGGTGTGAAGACAGCTAGGCGTGCCGTGGCTTGACCCCCACAGCCTCCCTTCATGTTGGATAGCTGCAACTGAAACAACGGCTGAGATTACACACTGGGCTGTTGCCAACAGTAGTCAGGTTCAAAAATGGCTCTGAGCACTATGGGAGCTAACTTCTGAGGTCATCAGTCCCCCAGAACTTAGAGCTACTTAAACCTAACTAACCTAAGGACATCACACACATCCATGCCCGAGGCAGAATTCGAACCTGCGACCGTAGCGGTCGCGCGGTTCCAGACTGTAGCGCCTAGAATCGCTCGGCAACTCCGGCCGGCAACAGCAGTCAGGAATCATACTTATTAAGAAGGGTGGAGTGTTTGTGTTGGCTCTTCCCATGCGCCCTGCGGCGTGAGGATAGCTACGACGTCATGTGTCCTGATTTTTCCTCGTTGTCAGCTCTCCTAGTAGCTTCAGACTTTCGCAACTTCACCGTTCAATCATTTTCTACTGTCTTGAGACCTGAATATTTATAGTTGTGTCGTACCCAATCTTCCTCACGAAACTGTGCTTTATCGCTAGTTTGGCGGTATCTCTCAGCTTCCATGATGTCATTACTCTTCGCTTGCAGACTAGGAAGCTCGGTTGTTCCTCGGTATTGCGACAGCTTCTGTGTTTGTCGCAAATCTCTCGCCCAGCACTACCCTTAGTTAGCAGTCTACTGCTCACTGACACAGGCGATTCGGACCTAGGAGCCCTCAAGGCAGAACCTGGACAAATTTTTAGTGTCCACCAGGGCTATTATCCTGAGGCATAACAGCTTTGTCATGGCAGGTCGGGGAATTTTAATGGCCTTGGGAGTAGCTTACTATCACGTATATGAGACACACACGTCCCACGTGTGGACAAGGAATGTCCTGCTGACAAAATGCACCATGACAGTGTCACACAGGACGCAACACAAGAGGACGTGAGATATTGATGATGTACCATCGTGCCGTCAGATTCATCTCAATTAAGAACAAATGTGATCTGAAGTGTTACCCGATGCTTTCCTACAATATGACACAAGGACTAACAGCGCTATGCCTCCCCAAAACAACGCAATAATGAGACCTTTCCCCCGGTCGCCGCTGCTCTCGCCGATGATTGTCATCAGGGGTAGCGCGCAACCACGTTTCATCGCTGAACACAATGAAAAACCGTTCATCGGTAGACCATGCTTCCAGTTGTGGCACCAATCGAAACTGAGTCGTTAACAGCAACTTACGCATGGGACGGTAATTCTCTAGTATGGCTACTCTTACTCTCGGATCAAATGTGTGCGATGACACAAAATGTTGCAGGGGTCCATTGCTCGTTCTTGGACGAGAGGTGCAGATGTGAAGGGATTACGATGTGTTTGATGGACAATATGGCGATCCGTCCTTGTGGTGGTGGGACGCGGTTGACTGGAATCTTGATGACGAGTATGCCTGCCGTCACATTCCAGTGCAGAGCAACATCGCGTCAGTGTTATATGCAAACGCCCCCCAAATATGGGTATTTCATGATTTGGCTGGCCGACCAATGGAAACACACAGGGAAGCCAAACTCCGTCAGGTAATGAGATGGTTTCATGAGTGATCACTCAGCGTTTCACGCTGTTCACGCCCTTTATTTAAGGGAGGTCTGGCTAAAATGACCGTGCCATTTAGTTTTTAGGTCATTATTGCTTCATAAACGATGATGTAACACATTTTGTTTCTTGGTCTCAATCTTCTGACTGGTTTTATAAGGCCTGCCACGAATTCCTCTCCTGTGCTAACACATTCATCTCAGGTTAGCACTTGCAACCTACGTCCTCAATTATTTGCTGGATGTATTCCAATCTCTGTCTTACTCTACAGTTTTTTCCCTCTACAGCTCCCTCTAGTGCCATGGAAGTCATTACCTTATGTCTGTCCCTTCTCCTTATCAGTGTTTTCCACATTTTCCTTTCCTCTCCGATTCTGCGCAGAACCTCCTCATTCCTTAGCTTATCAGTCCATCTAACTATCAACATTCACATCTCAACTGCTTCGATTCTCTTCTGTTTACCCCCAGTCTGTGTTTCACTACGATACAACGATGTACTCCAGACGTACGTTCTTAGAAATTTCTTCCTCAAATTAAGGCCTATGTTTGATAATAGTAAAGTACTCTTGGCCTGGAATGCCCTATCAGCCATTGCTAGTCTGCTTTTGACGTCCTCCTTACCCGGTCCGTCACTGGTTATTTTACTGCTTAGGTAGCAGAATTCCTTAACTTCATCTACTTCGTGACCACCAATCATGATGTTAAGTTTCTCCCTGTACTCATTTAAACTACTTCTCATTACCTTCGTCTTCCTTCAATTTACTCTCAGTCCATAATCTGTACTCATTAGAATGTTCATTCCGTTCAGCATATTATGTAATTCTTCTTCACTGTCACTCAAGACAGCAATGTCATCAGCGAATATCCTTTCACCTTGAATTATAACCGCTCTTTCTTTCCATCCTTGCTTCCTCGACGTGCGGATTGAACAAAAGGGGCAAAGGCTACATCATTGTCTTACATCCTTTTTAATAGGAGCACTTCATTCTTGCTGTTGTTGTTGTTGTTGTGGTCTTCAGTCCTGAGACTGGTTTGATGCAGCTCTCCATTCTACTCTATCCTGTGCAAGCTTCTTCATCTGCCAGTACCTACTGCAACCTACATCCTTCTGTATCTGTTTAGTGTATTCATCTATTGGTTTCCCTCTACGATTTTTACCCACCACGCTGCCCTCCAATGCTAAATTTGTGATCCCTTGACGCTTCAGAACATGTCCTACCAACCGGTCCTTTCATCTTGTCAAGTTGTGCCACAAACCCCTCTTCTCCCCA
This sequence comes from Schistocerca serialis cubense, assembly GCF_023864345.2. NCBI lineage: Eukaryota > Metazoa > Arthropoda > Insecta > Orthoptera > Acrididae > Schistocerca > Schistocerca serialis. The sequence continues at coordinate 542,148,955 of NC_064641.1, read as the reverse complement.
ATTCTATTCAATACCTTCTCATTAGTTATGTCATCTACCCATCTAATCTTCAGCATTCTTCTGTAGCACCACATTTCGAAAGCTTCTATTCTCTTCTTGTCCAAACTATTTATCGTCCATGTTTCACTTCCATACATGGCTACACTCCATACAAATACCTTCAGAAACGACTTCCTGACACTTTAATCTATACTCGATGTTAACAAATTTCTCTTCTTAAGAAACGCTTTCCTTTCCATTGCCAGTCTACATTTTTATATCCACTCTACTTCGACCATCATCAGTCATTTTGCTCCCCAAATAGCAAAACTACTATACTACTTTAAGTGTCTCATATCCTAATCTAATTCCCTCAGCATCACCCGACTTCATTCGACAACATTCCATTATCCTCGTCTTGCTTTTGTTGATATTCATCTTATATCCTCCTTTCAAGACACTGTCCATTCCATTCAACTGCTCTTCCAAGTCCTTTGCTGTCTCTGATAGAGTTACATTGTCATCGGCGAACCTCAAAGTTTTTACTTCTTGTCCATGGATTTTAATACCTACTCCGAATTTTTCTTTCGTTTCATTTACTGCTTGCTCAATATATAGATTGAATAACATCGGGGAGAGGCTACAACCCTGTCTCACTCCCTTCCCAATCACTGTTTCCCTTTCATGTCCCTCGACCCTTATAACTGCCATCTGGTTTCTGTACAAATTGTAAATAGCCATTCGCTCCCTGTATTTTACCCTGCCACCTTCAGAATTTGAAAGAGAGTGTTCCAGTCAACATTGTCAAAAGCTTTCTCCACGTCTACAAATGCTAGTACCGTAGGTTCGCCTTTTCTTAGTCTAGCTTCTAAGATAAGTCATAAGGTCAGTATTGCCTCACGTGTTCCACTATTTCTATGGAATCCAAACTGATCTTCCCCAAGGTTGGCTTCTGCTAGTTTTTCCATTCGTCTGTAATGAATTCGCGTTAGTATTTTGCAGCAGTGGCATATTAAACTGATTGTTCGGTAATTTTCACATCTGTCAACACCTGCTTTCTTTGGGATTGGAATTATTATATTCTTCTTGAAGTCTGAGGGTATTTAGCCTGTCTCATACATCTTGCTCACCAGATGGTAGAGTTTTGTCAGGACTGGCTCTCCCAAGGCCATCAGTAGTTCTAATGGAATGTTGTCTACTCCCGGGGCCTTCTTTGGACTCAGGTCTTTCAGTGCTCCGTCAAACTATTCACGCAGTATTGCATCTCCCATTTCGTCTTCATCTACATACTCTCCCATTTCCAGAATATTGTCCTCAAGTACGTCGCCCTTGTATAGACCCTCTATATACTCCTTCCACCTTTCTGCTTTTCCTTCTTTTCTTAGAACTGGGTTTCCATCTGAGCTCTTGATATTCATACAAGTGGTTCTTTTTTCTCCAAAGGTCTCTTTAATTTTCCCGTAGGCAGTATCTATCTTACCCCTAGTGAGATAAGCATTTAAATCCTTACATTTGTCCTCTAGACGTCCCTGCTTAGCCATTTTGCATTTCCTGTCGATCTCATTTTTGAGACGTTTGTATTCCTTTTTGCCTGCTTCATTTACTGCATTTTATATTTTCTCCTTTCATCAATTAATTTCAATATTTCTTCTGTCACCCAAGGATTTCTACCAGCCCTCGTCTTTTTACCTACTTCATCCTCTGCTGCCTTCACTACTTCATCCCTCAGAGCTACCCATTTTCTTCTACTGTATTTCTTTCCCCCACTTGTGACAATTGTTCCTTATGCTCCCCCTGAAACTCTGTACCTCGTCTGGTTTAATCAGTTTGTCCAGATCCCATCTCCTTAAATTCCCACCTTTTTGCTGTTTCTTCAGTTTTAATCTACAGCTCATAACCAACAGATTGTGGTCAGAGTCCACATCTGCCCCTGAAAATGTCTTGCAGTTTAAAACCTGGTTCCTAAATCTCTGTCTTACCATTATATAATCTATCTGATACCTTCTAGTATTTCCAGGATTCTTCCATGTGTACAACCTTCTTTTATGATTCTTGAACCAAGTGTTAGCTATGATTAAGTTATGCTCTGTGCAAAATTCTACCAGAGGGCTTCCTCTTTCATTTTTTCCCCCAATCCATATTCACCTACTATGTTTCCTTCTCTCCCTTTTCCTATTGACGAATTCCAGTCACCCATGACTATTAAATTTTCGTCTCCCTTCACTACCTGAATAATTTCTTTTATCTCATCATACATTTCATCAATATCTTCATCATCTGCAGAGCTGGTTGGCATATAAACTTGTACTATTGTAGTATGTGTGGGCTTCGTGTCTATCTTGGCCACAATAATGCGTTCACTATGCTGTTTGTAGTAGCTTACCCACACTCCTATTTTTTATTCATTATTAAACCTGCTCCATCATTACCCCTATTTGATTTTGTATTTATAACCCTGTATTCGCCTGACCAAAAATCTTGTTCCTCCTGCCACCGAACTTCACTAATTCCCACTATATCTAACTTTAATATATCCATTTCCCTTTTTAAATTTTCTAACCTACCTGCCCGATTAAAGGATCTGACATTCCACGCTCCGATCCGCAGAACGCCAGTTTTCTTTCTCCTTATAACAACGTACTCCTGAGTAGTCCCCGCCCGGAGATCCGTATGGGGGACTATTTTACCTCCGAAATATTTTACCCAAGAGGTCACCATCATCATTTAACCATACAGTAAAGCTGCACGCCCTCGGGAAAAATTACGGCTGTAGTTTCCCCTTGCTTTCAGCCGTTCGAAGTACCAGCACAGCAAGGCCGTTTTGGTTAGTGTTACAAGGCCGGATGAGTCAGTCATCCAGACTGTTGTCCCTGCAACTGAAAAGGCTGCTGCCCCTCTTCAGGAACCACACGTTTGTCTGGCCTCTCAACAGATACCCCTCCGCTGTGGCTGCACCTACGGTACGGCCATCAGTATCGCTGAGGCACGCAAGCCTCCCCACCAACGTCAAGGTCCATGGTTCACGGGCGGGGGGGGGGGGGGGGGGAGGGGAGACTTCGTTCTTGGTCGTCTAATTATTCCCTGTTGGCTGTTGTACGTATTGTGTATGACCCGTATCTCCCTACAGCTTACTCGTACTTTTTCAGAATTTCGAATATCTTGTACCATTTTACATTGTCGAATGCTTTTTCCAGGTCGACAAATCCTATGAACGTGTCTTTAATATTCTTTAGTCTTGCTTCCATTACTAACCGCAAGGTCAGTACTGCCTCTCCCGTGCCTTTATCTTTCCTAAAGCCAAACTGATCGTCATCTAGCGCAACCTCAAATTTCTTTTTCGTTCTTCTTCAAATTATTCTTGTAAGCAACTTGGATGCATGAGCTGTTAGGCTGATTGTGGGATAACTCTCGCACTTCTCAGCTTTTGCCGTCTTCAGAGTTGTGTGGATGATGTTTTTACGAAAGTCAGATTCATACATTCTATATACCAAGGCTAACAATCGTTTTGTTGCCAATTCCCGCAACGATTTTAGAAATTCTGATGGATTTTTATCTATCCCTTCTGCCTTATTTGATCTTAGGTCCTTCAAAGCTCTTTTAAATTCTGATTCTAATACTGGATCCCCTATCTCTTCTAAATCGGATCGTGTTTCTTCTTCTATCACATCAGACGAATCTTCCACCTCATAGAGGCTTTCAATGTATTCTTTCCACCTGTCCTCTCTCTCCCCTGCATTTAACAGTGGAATTCACGTTGCACTCTTAATGTAGTCACCCCTGCTTTTAATGGCACCGAAGGTTGTTTTTTGTTTCCTGTGTGCTGAGTTAGTCCTTCCGACAATCATTTCTTTTTCGATGTCTTCACATTTTTTTTGCAGCCACTTCGTCTTAGCTTCCCTGCACTTCCTATTTATTTCATTCAGCAGTGACTTGTATTTCTCTATTCCTAAGTTTCCCGGAAGATTTTTGTACTTTCTCCCTTCATCGATCAATTGAAGTATTTCTACTGTTACCAATAGTTTCTTCTCAGTTACCTTCTTTGTACCTATGTTTTCCTTCCCAACTTCTGTCATGGCCGTTTTTAGAGATGTCTATTCCTCTTCAACTGTACTGCCTACTGTGCTACTCCTTATTGCTGTGTCTATAGCGTTAGAGAACTTCAAGCCTATCCCGTCATTCCTTAGTGCTTCCGTATCCCACTTCTTTACGTAATGATTCTTCGCGACTAACGTCTTAAACGTCATCCTACTCTTCATCACTACTGTATTGTGATCTGAGTCTATATCTGCTCCTGCGTACGCCTTACAAACCAGTATCTTATTTCGGAATATGTGTCTGAACATGATGTAATCTAACTGAAATCTTCCCATATCAACCGGCCTTTTGTAAGTATACCTCCTCCTCTTGTGATTCTTGAAAAGAATTTTCGCTATTACTAGCTGAAACGTGATACAGATCTCATTTTGTCTTTCTCCTCTCTCATTCCTTGTCCCAAGCCGATATTCTCCTGTAACCTTTACTTCTACTCCTTCCCCTACCACTGTATTCCAGTACTCCATGACTATTAGACTTTCATTCCCCTTTACATACTGTATTACCAGCTTAATTCCCTCATATACTTTACTTCTTCATCTTCAGCTTGCGGCGCCGGCACGTATACCTGAACTATCGTTGCCGGTGTTGATTAGCTGTTGATTCTGATAAGAACAACCCTGTCACTGAATGTTCACAGTAACACACTCTCTGCCCTGCCTTCCTATTCACAACGAATCCTACTCCAGTTGTACCATTTTCTGCTGCTGTTGATATTACCCTATAGGCCTACTCACCTGACAAGAAATTCTTCTCTTCTTTCCACTTCACTTCAGTGACACCTACTATATCTGGATTGAGGCTTTGAATTTCCATTTTCAGATTTTCTAGTTTCCCTACCAAGTTAAAGCTTCTGACATATCACGCACCGACTCATAGAATGTTATTATTTCGTTGATTATTCAATCTTTTTCTCATGGTCATCTCGCCCTTGGCAGTCCCCTCCCGGAGATCCGAATGGGGCACTATTCCAGAATCTTTTGCCAATGGAGACATAATCATGACACTTCTTCAATTGCAGGCCACATGTCCTGAGGATATACGTTACGTGTCTTTAATGCAGTCGTTTCCACTGCCTTCTGCATCCTCATGCCGTTGATCATTGCTGATTCTTCCGCCTTTAGGGGCAGTTTCCCACTCCTAGGAGAAGAGAATGCCCTCGGCTCCTCCGACCTCTCTGACAAGGCTGTTGGCAGAGGGTGACTTCTTATGCCGGAATTCTTCGGCCGCTGATTATTAACCAAAATTTAAGCAACGACAGGATTAGATCCCGGGGCGGAAGACGTTTTGATTATGATTCAAAGACGCTGCCCCTACAAATATGAAAAAGAAACGCAAAGTATATCCATTTCAGAAATCTGATAAAAATGCTCTTAACGCCTTTTTAAGAGACAGTCTTCACACCTTCAGACCTGATCATGTAAGCGTAGATAAGTTGTGGAATGATTTCAGAGTGATAGTACCCACAGCAATTGAGAGATATATACCACATAAATTAATAAGTGATGGTACTGATCCCTCATGGTATACAAAACGGGTCAGATGGCTGTTGCAGAAGCAACGAAAAAAGCATGCCAAATTTAAAAGAATGCAAAATCCCCAAGACTGGCGAAGTTTTGCTGAATTTCGAAACATAGAGCGTACTTCAATGCGAGGTGCTTTTAATAATTTCCTCAACGAAACTCTGTCTCGAAATCTGGCAGAAAACCAAAAGAGATTCTGGCCATACGAGTACTTAAAGCGTACCAGTGGCAAGACGCGCGACAACTACGGTGAAGTCACTGATGACAGAGCCACTAAAGCACGGTTTTCCGAAACTCCTTCATCAAAGAAGACGAAGTAAATATACCTGAATTTCAATCAAGAACAACTGCTAAGGTGAGAAACACAGAAGTAGATCCTCGGTATAACAAAGCAGCTTAAATCACTTAATAAAGCCGAGACCTCCGGTCCAGATTTTATACCAGTCAGGTCCTCTCAGAGTATGCTGATACAATAGCACCATACTTAGCAATTATACACAACCGCTCGCTCACTGAAAGACCCGTACCTAAAGACTGGAAAATTTCTGAAGCCACACCAATACCAAAAAAGGGAAGTAGGAGTAATCCGCTGAATTAATGTCGATTTGCAGTAGGGTTTTGGAACATATACTGTATTCGAAAATTACGAAATACGTGGAAGGAAACGATTTATTGACACAGCACGGATTCAGAAAATATCGCTTTTGCGAAACACAATTAACTCTTTATTCTAATGAGTGCTATCGACAGGGAATGTCAAATTGATTCCATATTTTTGGATTTCCAGAAGGCTTTCGACACCGTTCCTCACGAATGTCTTCTAACCGAACCGCCTGCCTATGGAATATCGCCTCAGTTGTGCGGCTGGGTTCGTGATTTCCTGTCAGAAAGGTCACAGTTTGAAGAAATAGACGGAAAGTCATCGAGTAAAACAGAAGTAATATCCGGCGCTCCCCAAGGAAGTGTTATAGGCCCTCTGTTGTTCCTGATCTATATTAACGACATAGGAGACAATCTGTGTAGCCGTCTTAGGTTGTTTGCAGATGCAAAATGGTTTAGATAAGATATCTGTTTGATGCGAAAAGTGGCAACTGACCCTGAATAAAGAAAAGTGTGAAGTTATTCATATGAATACGTAAAGAAATCCGCAAATTTTCGATTACGCGATCAGTCACACAAATCTGAAGGCTGCAAATTCAACTAAATGCTTAGGGATTACAATTACAAGTTACCTAAATTGGAACGATCACATAGGTAATATTGTGGGTAGAGCAAAGCAAAGACTGCGATTCACTGGCAGAACACTTAGACAGTGCAACAGGTCTATTAAAGAGACTGCTTACACTACGCTTGTCCGCCCTATTCTGGAGTACTGCTGTGCGGTGTGGGATCCGTGTCAGGTGGGACTGACGGAGGACATCGGGAAAGTACAACGAAGGGTAGCTCGTTTTGTATTATCGCGAAATAGGGGAGACTGTGTCACAGACGTGATACGTGAACTGGAGTGGCAATCATTAAAACAAAGGCGTTTTTCGTTGTGACGGGATCTTCTCATGAAATTTCAATCACCATTTTTCTCCTCCGATTGCGAAAACATTCTGTTTGCACCCACCTACATAGGGAGAAATGATCATCACTATAAAATAAGAGAAATCAGGGATCGCACAGAAATTTAAGTGCTCGTTTTTCTGCGCGCCGTTCGAGAGTGTAACGGTAGAGAGACAGCTTGAATGTGGTTCATTGAAACCTCTGGCAGACACTTTATTGTGCATAGCAGAGCAATCACGTAGATTTAGGTGTAGATGTAGATGTTAAATAAAATTTATATAAGGACCGTGCCGGTTTCGCTATCTTGGTGCCACGTTTTTAAATTAATATAAAACATACGGTTTTGACATTTGAAATGTGGTGTTAGACCCATGTTAGGGTAAAATGACATAGTAGCAAGAAAAAGTAAGAAATTCATATAAACATTAGGTATTTGATATGTTTAATAGACTTGTATTGCAGAACAAATTAAAGATTATTTCTGAAACAAGTCAAATCACGAACGTTAACCCATGAAAGAACAAAGCTATTTCCGTCTGTGAAAAAAAAATTCTCACTAATCCAATGTATCGGCACACATCAGATACAAAGCTTTCTGTTCTGTAGGTTACTCCAGCACATCCAGTTTATGCCCACAATTGCAATGCTGACGCCTTAACCAGTGTTCTCCGTGTTTTGAACGCGAGCATAGTTCCAAGCAGCACAAACAGTAACAGCCTTCGGAAGCATCACTCTTGTCTCCTAAAATGTCTTTTTCGTACAATATTTCTTTTCCAAATCTAAGGTTCCTATTATCTGTTCTCAGCTATTTGGAATGCGAGTTGTCTCATATCCGTCATAGTCATACCAAACATGCGCGACTCCAGTAGCTTCAGGTGTTATAATACTAGGTTCACGCGCCGATGCAGTGTTAAAGTTGGCTGAAATCTACCGAATCCTTTCTGCACACAAGTTCGTCTCTTAAGCGTAGCCTGGGAAACTGCGAATGCTTTCGACGACCGCATCCACCCCATCTAGCCTCTGGTGACACCATCTGATAGCCTGCTTCATGTGCACCGCATCCCAAAACTGTCTTGATGATTTTCTTGCATTATTGCCTACCATCTGAATGGCGATTCATGTACTTATATCTGGCTTACGTAAATTCATTGCATTTGTGTATCATTGCACATTTATCAACATATCTTTAACGTTTCGTTTAATTTATGTCATTATAGAATGACCTACTGCCGGTATTATTAAATTTAAACAGATACGCAAAATAAATAGCTTAATTAACATTAAAGATCACACAGAAGAGCACTACAGTCCACATCGCGGTAAAATAACATACTGTAGGATTTCACCCTGACACATGGTTTTTCATTGTAGCCTGAACGTGCTCTTTCATTAATTCGACAAACGTTCAACAACTGCGTACTGCGTTCTATAGAAAAACTTTCTACCTCTCAAAGCACAGCTAAAAGTAAGATTTACAAAATAAATTATACCCTTCTCAAACACGTAATTATCTAAAATACTAGCCGCACGAGTTACCGCGTGGTTTCAGGTGTGATGTCACGGATTGCGCGGCTCCCCCGACGGAGGTTCGAGTTCTCCCTCGGGTATTGGTGTGCGTGTTGTTCGTAGCGTAAGGTAGATTAAGTAGTGTGTAAGTATAGGGACCGATGACCTCAGCAGTTTGATCCCTTAGAAAGTCACACATTATCTAAAATACTATGAATAAATATACACACATCAAAAAGAGTTTTGTATCATCCCGGTTCCCAGAACTTCTGAAGGTAGACGTTAACTGCGGCTATTGTACCACAAATGCAATCGCTTTGATTGTTCAGAGATGACACTAAACCCGCCAAAACATGTAAACAACCATGCATGAGCAGCGCCGATCAGTTCCAGTCCTTCCAACAGGAAGGAGGTACACGGCTCGTGTTATCTGTAGTTCAACCATGCCTAGACTGTCAATACCACGGTTCGACCGCGTCCGCATTGTTGCTTTGTGCGAGGAACGGCTCTCAACAAGGAAAGTGTCCAGGCGTCTCGGTGTGAACCAAAGCGATGTTATTCGAACATGGAGGAGATACAGAGAGAGACAGGAACTGTCGATGACATACCTCGCCCAGGCCGCCAAACGGTTACTACTGCAGTGGATGTCCGCTACCTACGGATTATTACTCGGAGGAACCCTGACAGCAACGCCACCATGTTGAATACTGCTTTTCGTGCAGCCACAGGACGTCATGTTACGAATCAAACTATGCGCAATAGGCTGCATGATGCGCAACCTCACTCCCGACGTTCATCGCGAGATCCATCTTTGCAAGCACGACAAATGCAGCGCGATACAGATGAGCCCAAAAACATGCCGAATGGATCACTCACGATTGGCATCACGGTCTCTTCACTAATGAGTGTAGCATATGCCTTCAACCCGACAATCGTCGGGGATGTGTTTGGAGGCAACCCAGTCAGGCTGAACGCCTTAGACGCGCTGTGCAGCGAGTA